>NW_026700884.1:0-34498 GCF_030435755.1 Ochotona princeps | reverse complement strand
TCTTGGAAGCCTGATGGTGTGTGAAGTTAGTGAGCCAAATGGAGTTGTTCTCCCACAAGAACCACTCGGCTGATCCTTCTTCAATAGGCCCTTCACCAACATGCAGTGTTTCCTTGATTGAATTAGCTCTCACACCAATATTTGCATCTAGAGCCTTCGCATTGAGGGCTATCTGAAAACGGCTGTTGCGCTGAAGTTGCCTTTGAATGTGGAGTTGGTGGCATGTGAAACCCGCATGTGGAGCATTCGTTTGTGTGGGATGTTCTACCAGGTTCATTCCTAGATAATGCACTCAAAGGGCACTAAGCATAGAGTGTGAAAACTGAGTTTCCTTGAGAGCTGCTTGGAAGCCTGATGGTGTGTGAAGTTAGTGAGCCAAATGGAGTTGTTCTCCACAAGAACCACTCGGGTGATCCTTCTTCAATATGCCCTTCACCAACATGCAGTGTTTCCTTGATTGAATTATCTCTCACACCAATATTTGCGTCTAGAGCCTTTGCATTGAGGGCTATCTCAAAACGGCTGTGGCGCTGAAGTTGCCTGTGAATGTGGAGTTGGTGGCATGTGAAACCCGCATGTGGAGCATTCGTTTGTGTGGGATGTTTCTACCAGGTTCATTTCAGTCCTAGGCACTCAAAGGAACTAAGCATAGAGTGTGAAAACTGAGTTTCCTTGAGAGCTGCTTGGAAGCCTGATGGTGTGTGAAGTTAGTGAGCCAAATGGAGTTGTTCTCCCACAAGAACACTCGGCTGATCCTTCTTCAATATGCCCTTCACCAACATGCAGTGTTTCCTTGATTGAATTAGCTCTCACACCAATATTTGCGTCTAGAGCCTTTGCATTGAGGGCTATCTGAAAACAGCTGTGGCGCTGAAGTTGCCTGTGAATGTGGAGTTGTGGCATGTGAACCCGCATGTGGAGCATTCGTTTGTGTGGGATGCTCTACCAGGTTCATTTCAGTCCTAGGCACTCAAAGGGCACTAAGCATAGAGTGTGAAAACTGAGTTTCCTTGAGAGCTGCTTGGAAGCCTGATGGTGTGTGAAGTTAGTGAGCCAAATGGAGTTGTTCTCCCACAAGAACCACTCGGCTGATCCTTCTTCAATATGCCCTTCAGCAACATGCAGTGTTTCCTTGATTGAATTAGCTCTCACACCAATATTTGCGTCTAGAGCCTTTGCATTGAGGGCTATCTGAAAACGGCTGTGGCGCTGAAGTTGCCTGTGAATGTGGAGTTGGTGGCATGTGAAACCCGCATGTGGAGCATTCGTTTGTGTGGGATGCTCTACCAGGTTCATTCCTAGATAATGCACTCAAAGGGCACTAAGCATAGAGTGTGAAAACTGAGTTTCCTTGAGAGCTGCTTGGAAGCCTGATGGTGTGTGAAGTTAGTGAGCCAAATGAGTTGTTCTCCACAAGAACCACTCGGCTGATCCTTCTTCAATAGGCCCTTCACCAACATGCAGTGTTTCCTTGATTGAATTAGCTCTCACACCAATATTTGCGTCTAGAGCCTTTGCATTGAGGGCTATCTGAAAACAGCTGTGGCGCTGAAGTTGCCTGTCAAAGTGGAGTTGGTGTCATGTGAAACCCACATGTGGAGCATTCGTTTGTGTGGGATGTTCTACCAGGTTCATTCCTAGATAATGCACTCAAAGGGCACTAAGCATAGAGTGTGAAAACTGAGTTTCCTTGAGAGCTGCTTGGAAGCCTGATGGTGTGTGAAGTTAGTGAGCCAAATGGAGTTGTTCTCCCACAAGAACCACTCGGCTGATCCTTCTTCAATATGCCCTCTCACAACCAATATTTGCGTCTAGAGCCTTTGCATTGAGGGCTATCTGAAAACAGCTGTGGCGCTGAAGTTGCCTGTGAATGTGGAGTTGGTGGCATGTGAAACCCGCATGTGGAGCATTCGTTTGTGTGGGGATGCTCTACCAGGTTCATTTCAGTCCTAGGCACTCAAAGGGCACTAAGCATAGAGTGGTGAAACTGAGTTTCCTTGAGAGCTGCTTGGAAGCCTGATGGTGTTTGAAGTTAGTGAGCCAAATGGAGTTGTTCTCCCACAAGAACCACTCGGCTGATCCTTCTTAAATATGCCCTTCACCAACATGCAGTGTTTCCTTGATTGAATTAGCTCTCACACCAATATTTTTGTCTAGAGCCTTTGCATTGAGGGCTATCTGAAAACGGCTGTGGCGCCGAAGTTGCTGTGAATGTGGAGTTGGTGGCATGTGAAAACCGCATGTGGAGCATTTGTTGTGTGGGATGCTCTACCAGGTTTCATTCCTAGATAATGCACTCAAAGGGCACTAAGCATAGAGTGTGAAAACTGAGTTCCTGAGAGCTGCTTGGAAGCCTGATGGTGTGTGAAGTTAGTGAGCCAAATGGAGTTGTTCTCCCACAAGAACCACTCGGCTGATCCTTCTTCAATATGCACTTCACCAACATGCAGTGTTTCCTTGATTGAATTAGCTCTCACACCAATATTTGCGTCTAGAGCCTTTGCATTGAGGGCTATCTGAAAACGGCTGTGGCGCTGAAGTTGCCTGTGAATGTGGAGTTGGTGGCATGTGAAACCCGCATGTGGAGCATTCGTTTGTGTGGGATGTTCTACCAGGTTCATTCCTAGATAATGCACTCAAAGGGCACTAAGCATATGAGTGTGAAAACTGAGTTTCCTTGAGAGCTGCTTGGAAGCCTGATGGTGTGTGAAGTTAGTGAGCCAAATGGAGTTGTTCTCCCACAAGAACCACTCGGCTGATCCTTCTTCAATATGCCCTTCACCAACATGCAGTGTTTCCTTGACTGAATTAGCTCTGACACCAATATATGGCATCTAGAGCCTTTGCATTGAGGGCTATCTGAAAACGGCTGTGGCGCTGAAGTTGCCTGAGAATGTGGAGTTGGTGGCATGTGAAACCCGCATGTGGAGCATTCGTTTGTGTGGGATGCTCTACCAGGTTCATTCCTAGATAATGCACTCAAAGGGCACTAAGCATAGAGTGTGAAAACTGAGTTTCCTTGAGAGCTGCTTGGAAGCCTGATGGTGTGTGAAGTTAGTGAGCCAAATGGAGTTGTTCTCCCACAAGAACCACTCGGCTGATCCTTCTTCAATAGGCCCTTCACCAACATGCAGTGTTTCCTTGATTGAATTAGCTCTCACACCAATATTTGCGTCTAGAGCCTTTGCATTGAGGGCTATCTGAAAACGGCTGTGGTGCTGAAGTTGCCTGTGAATGTGGAGTTGGTGGCATGTGAAACCCGCATGTGGAGCATTCGTTTGTGTGGGATGTTCTACCAGGTTCATTCCTAGATAATGCACTCAAAGGGGCACTAAGCATAGAGTGTGAAAACTGAGTTTCCTTGAGAGCTGCTTGGAAGCCTGATGGTGTGTGAAGTTAGTGAGCCAAATGGAGTTGTTCTCCCACAAGAACCACTCGGCTGATCCTTCTTCAATATGCCCTTCAGCAACATGCAGTGTTTCCTTGATTGAATTAGCTCTCACACCAATATTTGCGTCTAGAGCCTTCGCATTGAGGGCTATCTGAAAACGGCTGTGGCGCTGAAGTTGCCTGTGAATGTGGAGTTGGTGGCATGTGAAACCCGCATGTGGAGCATTCGTTTGTGTGGGATGCTCTACCAGGTTCATTTCAGTCCTAGGCACTCAAAGGGCACTAAGCATAGAGTGTGAAAACTGAGTTTCCTTGAGAGCTGCTTGGAAGCCTGATGGTGTGTGAAGTTAGTGAGCCAAATGGAGTTGTTCTCCCACAAGAACCACTCGGCTGATCCTTCTTCAATATGCCCTTCACCAACATGCAGTGTTTCCTTGATTGAATTAGCTCTCACACCAATATTTGCGTCTAGAGCCTTTGCATTGAGGCTATCTGAAAACGGCTGTGGCGCCGAAGTTGCCTGAGAATGTGGAGTTGGTGGCATGTGAAACCCGCATGTGGAGCATTCGTTTGTGTTGGATGCTCTACCAGGTTCATTTCAGTCCTAGGCACTCAAAGGGCACTAAGCATAGAGTGTGAAAACTGAGTTTCCTTGAGAGCTGCTTGGAAGCCTGATGGTGTTTGAAGTTAGTGAGCCAAATGGAGTTGTTCTCCCACAAGAACCACTCGGCTGATCCTTCTTAAATATGCCCTTCACCAACATGCAGTGTTTCCTTGATTGAATTAGCTCTCACACCAATATTTTTGTCTAGAGCCTTTGCATTGAGGGCTATCTGAAAACGGCTGTGGCGCCGAAGTTGCCTGAGAATGTGGAGTTGGTGGCATGTGAAACCCGCATGTGGAGCATTCGTTTGTGTGGGATGCTCTACCAGGTTCATTCCTAGATAATGCACTCAAAGGGCACTAAGCATAGAGTGTGAAAACTGAGTTTCCTTGAGAGCTGCTTGGAAGCCTGATGGTGTGTGAAGTTCAGTGAGCCAAATGGAGTTGTTCTCCCACAAGAACCACTCGGCTGATCCTTCTTCAATATGCCCTTCACCAACATGCAGTGTTTCCTTGATTGAATTAGCTCTCACACCAATATTTGCGTCTAGAGCCTTTGCATTGAGGGCTATCTGAAAACGGCTGTGTGGCGACCGAAGTTGCCTGAGAATGTTGGAGTTGGGTGGCATGTGAAACCCGCATGTGGAGCATTCGTTTGTGTGGGATGTTCTACCAGGTTCATTCCTAGATAATGCACTCAAAGGGCACTAAGCATAGAGTGTGAAAACTGAGTTTCCTTGAGAGCTGCTTGGAAGCCTGATGGTGTGTGAAGTTAGTGAGCCAAATGGAGTTGTTCTCCCACAAGAACCACTCGGCTGATCCTTCTTCAATAGGCCCTTCACCAACATGCAGTGTTTCCTTGATTGAATTAGCTCTCACACCAATATTTGCGTCTAGAGCCTTCGCATTGAGGGCTATCTGAAAACGGCAGTGGCGCTCAAGTTGCCTGTGAATGTGGAGTTGGTGGCATGTGAAACCCGCATGTGGAGCATTCGTTTGTGTGGGATGCTCTACCAGGTTCATTTCAGTCCTAGGCACTCAAAGGGCACTAAGCATAGAGTGTGAAAACTGAGTTTCCTTGAGAGCTGCTTGGAAGCCTGATGGTGTGTGAAGTTAGTGAGCCAAATGGAGTTGTTCTCCCACAAGAAACCACTCGGCTGATCCTTCTTCAATATGCCCTTCACCAACATGCAGTGTTTCCTTGACTGAATTAGCTCTGTCACCAATATTTGTGTCTAGAGCCTTTGCATTGATGGCTATCTGAAACGGCTGTGGCGCCGAAGTTGCTGAGAATGTGGAGTTGGTGGCATGTGAAACCGCATGTGGAGCATTCATTTGTGTGGGATGCTCTACCAGGTTCATTCCTAGATAATGCACTCAAAGGGCACTAAGCATAGAGTGTGAAAACTGAGTTTCCTTGAGAGCTGCTTGGAAGCCTGATGGTGTGTGAAGTTAGTGAGCCAAATGGAGTTGTTCTCCCACAAGAACCACTCGGCTGATCCTTCTTCAATAGGCCCTTCACCAACATGCAGTGTTTCCTTGATTGAATTAGCTCTCACACCAATATTTGCATCTAGAGCCTTCGCATTGAGGGCTATCTGAAAACGGCTGTTGCGCTGAAGTTGCCTTTGTAATGTGGAGTTGGTGGCATGTGAAACCCGCATGTGGAGCATTCGTTTGTGTGGGATGTTCTACCAGGTTCATTCCTAGATAATGCACTCAAAGGGCACTAAGCATAGAGTGTGAAAACTGAGTTTCCTTGAGAGCTGCTTGGAAGCCTGATGGTGTGTGAAGTTAGTGAGCCAAATGGAGTTGTTCTCCCACAAGAACCACTCGGGTGATCCTTCTTCAATATGCCCTTCACCAACATGCAGTGTTTCCTTGATTGAATTATCTCTCACACCAATATTTGCGTCTAGAGCCTTTGCATTGAGGGCTATCTCAAAACGGCTGTGGCGCTGAAGTTGCCTGTGAATGTGGAGTTGGTGGCATGTGAAACCCGCATGTGGAGCATTCGTTTGTGTGGGATGTTCTACCAGGTTCATTTCAGTCCTAGGCACTCAAAGGGAACTAAGCATAGAGTGTGAAAACTGAGTTTCCTTGAGAGCTGCTTGGAAGCCTGATGGTGTGTGAAGTTAGTGAGCCAAATGGAGTTGTTCTCCCACAAGAACCACTCGGCTGATCCTTCTTCAATATGCCCTTCACCAACATGCAGTGTTTCCTTGATTGAATTAGCTCTCACACCAATATTTGCGTCTAGAGCCTTTGCATTGAGGGCTATCTGAAAACAGCTGTGGCGCTGAAGTTGCCTGTGAATGTGGAGTTGGTGGCATGTGAAACCCGCATGTGGAGCATTCGTTTGTGTGGGATGCTCTACCAGGTTCATTTCAGTCCTAGGCACTCAAAGGGCACTAAGCATAGAGTGTGAAAACTGAGTTTCCTTGAGAGCTGCTTGGAAGCCTGATGGTGTGTGAAGTTAGTGAGCCAAATGGAGTTGTTCTCCCACAAGAACCACTCGGCTGATCCTTCTTCAATATGCCCTTCAGCAACATGCAGTGTTTCCTTGATTGAATTAGCTCTCACACCAATATTTGCGTCTAGAGCCTTTGCATTGAGGGCTATCTGAAAACGGCTGTGGCGCTGAAGTTGCCTGTGAATGTGGAGTTGGTGGCATGTGAAACCCGCATGTGGAGCATTCGTTTGTGTGGGATGCTCTACCAGGTTCATTCCTAGATAATGCACTCAAAGGGCACTAAGCATAGAGTGTGAAAACTGAGTTTCCTTGAGAGCTGCTTGGAAGCCTGATGGTGTGTGAAGTTAGTGAGCCAAATGGAGTTGTTCTCCCACAAGAACCACTCGGCTGATCCTTCTTCAATAGGCCCTTCACCAACATGCAGTGTTTCCTTGATTGAATTAGCTCTCACACCAATATTTGCGTCTAGAGCCTTTGCATTGAGGGCTATCTGAAAACAGCTGTGGCGCTGAAGTTGCCTGTCAAAGTGGAGTTGGTGTCATGTGAAACCCACATGTGGAGCATTCGTTTGTGTGGGATGTTCTACCAGGTTCATTCCTAGATAATGCACTCAAAGGGCACTAAGCATAGAGTGTGAAAACTGAGTTTCCTTGAGAGCTGCTTGGAAGCCTGATGGTGTGTGAAGTTAGTGAGCCAAATGGAGTTGTTCTCCCACAAGAACCACTCGGCTGATCCTTCTTCAATATGCCCTTCACCAACATGCAGTGTTTCCTTGATTGAATTAGCTCTCACACCAATATTTGCGTCTAGAGCCTTTGCATTGAGGGCTATCTGAAAACAGCTGTGGCGCTGAAGTTGCCTGTGAATGTGGAGTTGGTGGCATGTGAAACCCGCATGTGGAGCATTCGTTTGTGTGGGATGCTCTACCAGGTTCATTTCAGTCCTAGGCACTCAAAGGGCACTAAGCATAGAGTGTGAAAACTGAGTTTCCTTGAGAGCTGCTTGGAAGCCTGATGGTGTTTGAAGTTAGTGAGCCAAATGGAGTTGTTCTCCCACAAGAACCACTCGGCTGATCCTTCTTAAATATGCCCTTCACCAACATGCAGTGTTTCCTTGATTGAATTAGCTCTCACACCAATATTTTTGTCTAGAGCCTTTGCATTGAGGGCTATCTGAAAACGGCTGTGGCGCCGAAGTTGCCTGTGAATGTGGAGTTGGTGGCATGTGAAAACCGCATGTGGAGCATTTGTTTGTGTGGGATGCTCTACCAGGTTCATTCCTAGATAATGCACTCAAAGGGCACTAAGCATAGAGTGTGAAAACTGAGTTTCCTTGAGAGCTGCTTGGAAGCCTGATGGTGTGTGAAGTTAGTGAGCCAAATGGAGTTGTTCTCCCACAAGAACCACTCGGCTGATCCTTCTTCAATATGCCCTTCACCAACATGCAGTGTTTCCTTGATTGAATTAGCTCTCACACCAATATTTGCGTCTAGAGCCTTTGCATTGAGGGCTATCTGAAAACGGCTGTGGCGCTGAAGTTGCCTGTGAATGTGGAGTTGGTGGCATGTGAAACCCGCATGTGGAGCATTCGTTTGTGTGGGATGTTCTACCAGGTTCATTCCTAGATAATGCACTCAAAGGGCACTAAGCATAGAGTGTGAAAACTGAGTTTCCTTGAGAGCTGCTTGGAAGCCTGATGGTGTGTGAAGTTAGTGAGCCAAATGGAGTTGTTCTCCCACAAGAACCACTCGGCTGATCCTTCTTCAATATGCCCTTCACCAACATGCAGTGTTTCCTTGACTGAATTAGCTCTGACACCAATATATGCATCTAGAGCCTTTGCATTGAGGGCTATCTGAAAACGGCTGTGGCGCTGAAGTTGCCTGAGAATGTGGAGTTGGTGGCATGTGAAACCCGCATGTGGAGCATTCGTTTGTGTGGGATGCTCTACCAGGTTCATTCCTAGATAATGCACTCAAAGGGCACTAAGCATAGAGTGTGAAAACTGAGTTTCCTTGAGAGCTGCTTGGAAGCCTGATGGTGTGTGAAGTTAGTGAGCCAAATGGAGTTGTTCTCCCACAAGAACCACTCGGCTGATCCTTCTTCAATAGGCCCTTCACCAACATGCAGTGTTTCCTTGATTGAATTAGCTCTCACACCAATATTTGCGTCTAGAGCCTTTGCATTGAGGGCTATCTGAAAACGGCTGTGGTGCTGAAGTTGCCTGTGAATGTGGAGTTGGTGGCATGTGAAACCCGCATGTGGAGCATTCGTTTGTGTGGGATGTTCTACCAGGTTCATTCCTAGATAATGCACTCAAAGGGCACTAAGCATAGAGTGTGAAAACTGAGTTTCCTTGAGAGCTGCTTGGAAGCCTGATGGTGTGTGAAGTTAGTGAGCCAAATGGAGTTGTTCTCCCACAAGAACCACTCGGCTGATCCTTCTTCAATATGCCCTTCAGCAACATGCAGTGTTTCCTTGATTGAATTAGCTCTCACACCAATATTTGCGTCTAGAGCCTTCGCATTGAGGGCTATCTGAAAACGGCTGTGGCGCTGAAGTTGCCTGTGAATGTGGAGTTGGTGGCATGTGAAACCCGCATGTGGAGCATTCGTTTGTGTGGGATGCTCTACCAGGTTCATTTCAGTCCTAGGCACTCAAAGGGCACTAAGCATAGAGTGTGAAAACTGAGTTTCCTTGAGAGCTGCTTGGAAGCCTGATGGTGTGTGAAGTTAGTGAGCCAAATGGAGTTGTTCTCCCACAAGAACCACTCGGCTGATCCTTCTTCAATATGCCCTTCACCAACATGCAGTGTTTCCTTGATTGAATTAGCTCTCACACCAATATTTGCGTCTAGAGCCTTTGCATTGAGGGCTATCTGAAAACGGCTGTGGCGCCGAAGTTGCCTGAGAATGTGGAGTTGGTGGCATGTGAAACCCGCATGTGGAGCATTCGTTTGTGTTGGATGCTCTACCAGGTTCATTTCAGTCCTAGGCACTCAAAGGGCACTAAGCATAGAGTGTGAAAACTGAGTTTCCTTGAGAGCTGCTTGGAAGCCTGATGGTGTTTGAAGTTAGTGAGCCAAATGGAGTTGTTCTCCCACAAGAACCACTCGGCTGATCCTTCTTAAATATGCCCTTCACCAACATGCAGTGTTTCCTTGATTGAATTAGCTCTCACACCAATATTTTTGTCTAGAGCCTTTGCATTGAGGGCTATCTGAAAACGGCTGTGGCGCCGAAGTTGCCTGAGAATGTGGAGTTGGTGGCATGTGAAACCCGCATGTGGAGCATTCGTTTGTGTGGGATGCTCTACCAGGTTCATTCCTAGATAATGCACTCAAAGGGCACTAAGCATAGAGTGTGAAAACTGAGTTTCCTTGAGAGCTGCTTGGAAGCCTGATGGTGTGTGAAGTTAGTGAGCCAAATGGAGTTGTTCTCCCACAAGAACCACTCGGCTGATCCTTCTTCAATATGCCCTTCACCAACATGCAGTGTTTCCTTGATTGAATTAGCTCTCACACCAATATTTGCGTCTAGAGCCTTTGCATTGAGGGCTATCTGAAAACGGCTGTGGCGCCGAAGTTGCCTGAGAATGTGGAGTTGGTGGCATGTGAAACCCGCATGTGGAGCATTCGTTTGTGTGGGATGTTCTACCAGGTTCATTCCTAGATAATGCACTCAAAGGGCACTAAGCATAGAGTGTGAAAACTGAGTTTCCTTGAGAGCTGCTTGGAAGCCTGATGGTGTGTGAAGTTAGTGAGCCAAATGGAGTTGTTCTCCCACAAGAACCACTCGGCTGATCCTTCTTCAATAGGCCCTTCACCAACATGCAGTGTTTCCTTGATTGAATTAGCTCTCACACCAATATTTGCGTCTAGAGCCTTCGCATTGAGGGCTATCTGAAAACGGCAGTGGCGCTCAAGTTGCCTGTGAATGTGGAGTTGGTGGCATGTGAAACCCGCATGTGGAGCATTCGTTTGTGTGGGATGCTCTACCAGGTTCATTTCAGTCCTAGGCACTCAAAGGGCACTAAGCATAGAGTGTGAAAACTGAGTTTCCTTGAGAGCTGCTTGGAAGCCTGATGGTGTGTGAAGTTAGTGAGCCAAATGGAGTTGTTCTCCCACAAGAACCACTCGGCTGATCCTTCTTCAATATGCCCTTCACCAACATGCAGTGTTTCCTTGACTGAATTAGCTCTGTCACCAATATTTGTGTCTAGAGCCTTTGCATTGATGGCTATCTGAAAACGGCTGTGGCGCCGAAGTTGCCTGAGAATGTGGAGTTGGTGGCATGTGAAACCCGCATGTGGAGCATTCATTTGTGTGGGATGCTCTACCAGGTTCATTCCTAGATAATGCACTCAAAGGGCACTAAGCATAGAGT
Organism: Ochotona princeps; assembly: GCF_030435755.1. Lineage (NCBI taxonomy): Eukaryota > Metazoa > Chordata > Mammalia > Lagomorpha > Ochotonidae > Ochotona > Ochotona princeps. The sequence continues at coordinate 23,648 of NW_026700884.1, read as the reverse complement.
GTGAAAACTGAGTTTCCTTGAGAGCTGCTTGGAAGCCTGATGGTGTGTGAAGTTAGTGAGCCAAATGGAGTTGTTCTCCCACAAGAACCACTCGGCTGATCCTTCTTCAATAGGCCCTTCACCAACATGCAGTGTTTCCTTGATTGAATTAGCTCTCACACCAATATTTGCATCTAGAGCCTTCGCATTGAGGGCTATCTGAAAACGGCTGTTGCGCTGAAGTTGCCTTTGAATGTGGAGTTGGTGGCATGTGAAACCCGCATGTGGAGCATTCGTTTGTGTGGGATGTTCTACCAGGTTCATTCCTAGATAATGCACTCAAAGGGCACTAAGCATAGAGTGTGAAAACTGAGTTTCCTTGAGAGCTGCTTGGAAGCCTGATGGTGTGTGAAGTTAGTGAGCCAAATGGAGTTGTTCTCCCACAAGAACCACTCGGCTGATCCTTCTTCAATATGCCCTTCACCAACATGCAGTGTTTCCTTGATTGAATTATCTCTCACACCAATATTTGCGTCTAGAGCCTTTGCATTGAGGGCTATCTCAAAACGGCTGTGGCGCTGAAGTTGCCTGTGAATGTGGAGTTGGTGGCATGTGAAACCCGCATGTGGAGCATTCGTTTGTGTGGGATGTTCTACCAGGTTCATTTCAGTCCTAGGCACTCAAAGGGAACTAAGCATAGAGTGTGAAAACTGAGTTTCCTTGAGAGCTGCTTGGAAGCCTGATGGTGTGTGAAGTTAGTGAGCCAAATGGAGTTGTTCTCCCACAAGAACCACTCGGCTGATCCTTCTTCAATATGCCCTTCACCAACATGCAGTGTTTCCTTGATTGAATTAGCTCTCACACCAATATTTGCGTCTAGAGCCTTTGCATTGAGGGCTATCTGAAAACAGCTGTGGCGCTGAAGTTGCCTGTGAATGTGGAGTTGGTGGCATGTGAAACCCGCATGTGGAGCATTCGTTTGTGTGGGATGCTCTACCAGGTTCATTTCAGTCCTAGGCACTCAAAGGGCACTAAGCATAGAGTGTGAAAACTGAGTTTCCTTGAGAGCTGCTTGGAAGCCTGATGGTGTGTGAAGTTAGTGAGCCAAATGGAGTTGTTCTCCCACAAGAACCACTCGGCTGATCCTTCTTCAATATGCCCTTCAGCAACATGCAGTGTTTCCTTGATTGAATTAGCTCTCACACCAATATTTGCGTCTAGAGCCTTTGCATTGAGGGCTATCTGAAAACGGCTGTGGCGCTGAAGTTGCCTGTGAATGTGGAGTTGGTGGCATGTGAAACCCGCATGTGGAGCATTCGTTTGTGTGGGATGCTCTACCAGGTTCATTCCTAGATAATGCACTCAAAGGGCACTAAGCATAGAGTGTGAAAACTGAGTTTCCTTGAGAGCTGCTTGGAAGCCTGATGGTGTGTGAAGTTAGTGAGCCAAATGGAGTTGTTCTCCCACAAGAACCACTCGGCTAATCCTTCTTCAATAGGCCCTTCACCAACATGCAGTGTTTCCTTGATTGAATTAGCTCTCACACCAATATTTGCGTCTAGAGCCTTTGCATTGAGGGCTATCTGAAAACAGCTGTGGCGCTGAAGTTGCCTGTCAAAGTGGAGTTGGTGTCATGTGAAACCCACATGTGGAGCATTCGTTTGTGTGGGATGTTCTACCAGGTTCATTCCTAGATAATGCACTCAAAGGGCACTAAGCATAGAGTGTGAAAACTGAGTTTCCTTGAGAGCTGCTTGGAAGCCTGATGGTGTGTGAAGTTAGTGAGCCAAATGGAGTTGTTCTCCCACAAGAACCACTCGGCTGATCCTTCTTCAATATGCCCTTCACCAACATGCAGTGTTTCCTTGATTGAATTAGCTCTCACACCAATATTTGCGTCTAGAGCCTTTGCATTGAGGGCTATCTGAAAACAGCTGTGGCGCTGAAGTTGCCTGTGAATGTGGAGTTGGTGGCATGTGAAACCCGCATGTGGAGCATTCGTTTGTGTGGGATGCTCTACCAGGTTCATTTCAGTCCTAGGCACTCAAAGGGCACTAAGCATAGAGTGTGAAAACTGAGTTTCCTTGAGAGCTGCTTGGAAGCCTGATGGTGTTTGAAGTTAGTGAGCCAAATGGAGTTGTTCTCCCACAAGAACCACTCGGCTGATCCTTCTTAAATATGCCCTTCACCAACATGCAGTGTTTCCTTGATTGAATTAGCTCTCACACCAATATTTTTGTCTAGAGCCTTTGCATTGAGGGCTATCTGAAAACGGCTGTGGCGCCGAAGTTGCCTGTGAATGTGGAGTTGGTGGCATGTGAAAACCGCATGTGGAGCATTTGTTTGTGTGGGATGCTCTACCAGGTTCATTCCTAGATAATGCACTCAAAGGGCACTAAGCATAGAGTGTGAAAACTGAGTTTCCTTGAGAGCTGCTTGGAAGCCTGATGGTGTGTGAAGTTAGTGAGCCAAATGGAGTTGTTCTCCCACAAGAACCACTCGGCTGATCCTTCTTCAATATGCCCTTCACCAACATGCAGTGTTTCCTTGATTGAATTAGCTCTCACACCAATATTTGCGTCTAGAGCCTTTGCATTGAGGGCTATCTGAAAACGGCTGTGGCGCTGAAGTTGCCTGTGAATGTGGAGTTGGTGGCATGTGAAACCCGCATGTGGAGCATTCGTTTGTGTGGGATGTTCTACCAGGTTCATTCCTAGATAATGCACTCAAAGGGCACTAAGCATAGAGTGTGAAAACTGAGTTTCCTTGAGAGCTGCTTGGAAGCCTGATGGTGTGTGAAGTTAGTGAGCCAAATGGAGTTGTTCTCCCACAAGAACCACTCGGCTGATCCTTCTTCAATATGCCCTTCACCAACATGCAGTGTTTCCTTGACTGAATTAGCTCTGACACCAATATATGCATCTAGAGCCTTTGCATTGAGGGCTATCTGAAAACGGCTGTGGCGCTGAAGTTGCCTGAGAATGTGGAGTTGGTGGCATGTGAAACCCGCATGTGGAGCATTCGTTTGTGTGGGATGCTCTACCAGGTTCATTCCTAGATAATGCACTCAAAGGGCACTAAGCATAGAGTGTGAAAACTGAGTTTCCTTGAGAGCTGCTTGGAAGCCTGATGGTGTGTGAAGTTAGTGAGCCAAATGGAGTTGTTCTCCCACAAGAACCACTCGGCTGATCCTTCTTCAATAGGCCCTTCACCAACATGCAGTGTTTCCTTGATTGAATTAGCTCTCACACCAATATTTGCGTCTAGAGCCTTTGCATTGAGGGCTATCTGAAAACGGCTGTGGTGCTGAAGTTGCCTGTGAATGTGGAGTTGGTGGCATGTGAAACCCGCATGTGGAGCATTCGTTTGTGTGGGATGTTCTACCAGGTTCATTCCTAGATAATGCACTCAAAGGGCACTAAGCATAGAGTGTGAAAACTGAGTTTCCTTGAGAGCTGCTTGGAAGCCTGATGGTGTGTGAAGTTAGTGAGCCAAATGGAGTTGTTCTCCCACAAGAACCACTCGGCTGATCCTTCTTCAATATGCCCTTCAGCAACATGCAGTGTTTCCTTGATTGAATTAGCTCTCACACCAATATTTGCGTCTAGAGCCTTCGCATTGAGGGCTATCTGAAAACGGCTGTGGCGCTGAAGTTGCCTGTGAATGTGGAGTTGGTGGCATGTGAAACCCGCATGTGGAGCATTCGTTTGTGTGGGATGCTCTACCAGGTTCATTTCAGTCCTAGGCACTCAAAGGGCACTAAGCATAGAGTGTGAAAACTGAGTTTCCTTGAGAGCTGCTTGGAAGCCTGATGGTGTGTGAAGTTAGTGAGCCAAATGGAGTTGTTCTCCCACAAGAACCACTCGGCTGATCCTTCTTCAATATGCCCTTCACCAACATGCAGTGTTTCCTTGATTGAATTAGCTCTCACACCAATATTTGCGTCTAGAGCCTTTGCATTGAGGGCTATCTGAAAACGGCTGTGGCGCCGAAGTTGCCTGAGAATGTGGAGTTGGTGGCATGTGAAACCCGGATGTGGAGCATTCGTTTGTGTTGGATGCTCTACCAGGTTCATTTCAGTCCTAGGCACTCAAAGGGCACTAAGCATAGAGTGTGAAAACTGAGTTTCCTTGAGAGCTGCTTGGAAGCCTGATGGTGTTTGAAGTTAGTGAGCCAAATGGAGTTGTTCTCCCACAAGAACCACTCGGCTGATCCTTCTTAAATATGCCCTTCACCAACATGCAGTGTTTCCTTGATTGAATTAGCTCTCACACCAATATTTTTGTCTAGAGCCTTTGCATTGAGGGCTATCTGAAAACGGCTGTGGCGCCGAAGTTGCCTGAGAATGTGGAGTTGGTGGCATGTGAAACCCGCATGTGGAGCATTCGTTTGTGTGGGATGCTCTACCAGGTTCATTCCTAGATAATGCACTCAAAGGGCACTAAGCATAGAGTGTGAAAACTGAGTTTCCTTGAGAGCTGCTTGGAAGCCTGATGGTGTGTGAAGTTAGTGAGCCAAATGGAGTTGTTCTCCCACAAGAACCACTCGGCTGATCCTTCTTCAATATGCCCTTCACCAACATGCAGTGTTTCCTTGATTGAATTAGCTCTCACACCAATATTTGCGTCTAGAGCCTTTGCATTGAGGGCTATCTGAAAACGGCTGTGGCGCCGAAGTTGCCTGAGAATGTGGAGTTGGTGGCATGTGAAACCCGCATGTGGAGCATTCGTTTGTGTGGGATGTTCTACCAGGTTCATTCCTAGATAATGCACTCAAAGGGCACTAAGCATAGAGTGTGAAAACTGAGTTTCCTTGAGAGCTGCTTGGAAGCCTGATGGTGTGTGAAGTTAGTGAGCCAAATGGAGTTGTTCTCCCACAAGAACCACTCGGCTGATCCTTCTTCAATAGGCCCTTCACCAACATGCAGTGTTTCCTTGATTGAATTAGCTCTCACACCAATATTTGCGTCTAGAGCCTTCGCATTGAGGGCTATCTGAAAACGGCAGTGGCGCTCAAGTTGCCTGTGAATGTGGAGTTGGTGGCATGTGAAACCCGCATGTGGAGCATTCGTTTGTGTGGGATGCTCTACCAGGTTCATTTCAGTCCTAGGCACTCAAAGGGCACTAAGCATAGAGTGTGAAAACTGAGTTTCCTTGAGAGCTGCTTGGAAGCCTGATGGTGTGTGAAGTTAGTGAGCCAAATGGAGTTGTTCTCCCACAAGAACCACTCGGCTGATCCTTCTTCAATATGCCCTTCACCAACATGCAGTGTTTCCTTGATTGAATTAGCTCTCACACCAATATTTGCGTCTAGAGCCTTTGCATTGAGGGCTATCTGAAAACGGCTGTGGCGCCGAAGTTGCCTGAGAATGTGGAGTTGGTGGCATGTGAAACCCGCATGTGGAGCATTCGTTTGTGTGGGATGTTCTACCAGGTTCATTTCAGTCCTAGGCACTCAAAGGGAACTAAGCATAGAGTGTGAAAACTGAGTTTCCTTGAGAGCTGCTTGGAAGCCTGATGGTGTGTGAAGTTAGTGAGCCAAATGGAGTTGTTCTCCCACAAGAACCACTCGGCTGATCCTTCTTCAATATGCCCTTCACCAACATGCAGTGTTTCCTTGATTGAATTAGCTCTCACACCAATATTTGCGTCTAGAGCCTTTGCATTGAGGGCTATCTGAAAACAGCTGTGGCGCTGAAGTTGCCTGTGAATGTGGAGTTGGTGGCATGTGAAACCCGCATGTGGAGCATTCGTTTGTGTGGGATGCTCTACCAGGTTCATTTCAGTCCTAGGCACTCAAAGGGCACTAAGCATAGAGTGTGAAAACTGAGTTTCCTTGAGAGCTGCTTGGAAGCCTGATGGTGTGTGAAGTTAGTGAGCCAAATGGAGTTGTTCTCCCACAAGAACCACTCGGCTGATCCTTCTTCAATATGCCCTTCAGCAACATGCAGTGTTTCCTTGATTGAATTAGCTCTCACACCAATATTTGCGTCTAGAGCCTTTGCATTGAGGGCTATCTGAAAACGGCTGTGGCGCTGAAGTTGCCTGTGAATGTGGAGTTGGTGGCATGTGAAACCCGCATGTGGAGCATTCGTTTGTGTGGGATGCTCTACCAGGTTCATTCCTAGAGAATGCACTCAAAGGGCACTAAGCATAGAGTGTGAAAACTGAGTTTCCTTGAGAGCTGCTTGGAAGCCTGATGGTGTGTGAAGTTAGTGAGCCAAATGGAGTTGTTCTCCCACAAGAACCACTCGGCTGATCCTTCTTCAATAGGCCCTTCACCAACATGCAGTGTTTCCTTGATTGAATTAGCTCTCACACCAATATTTGCGTCTAGAGCCTTTGCATTGAGGGCTATCTGAAAACAGCTGTGGCGCTGAAGTTGCCTGTGAATGTGGAGTTGGTGTCATGTGAAACCCACATGTGGAGCATTCGTTTGTGTGGGATGTTCTACCAGGTTCATTCCTAGATAATGCACTCAAAGGGCACTAAGCATAGAGTGTGAAAACTGAGTTTCCTTGAGAGCTGCTTGGAAGCCTGATGGTGTGTGAAGTTAGTGAGCCAAATGGAGTTGTTCTCCCACAAGAACCACTCGGCTGATCCTTCTTCAATATGCCCTTCACCAACATGCAGTGTTTCCTTGATTGAATTAGCTCTCACACCAATATTTGCGTCTAGAGCCTTTGCATTGAGGGCTATCTGAAAACAGCTGTGGCGCTGAAGTTGCCTGTGAATGTGGAGTTGGTGGCATGTGAAACCCGCATGTGGAGCATTCGTTTGTGTGGGATGCTCTACCAGGTTCATTTCAGTCCTAGGCACTCAAAGGGCACTAAGCATAGAGTGTGAAAACTGAGTTTCCTTGAGAGCTGCTTGGAAGCCTGATGGTGTTTGAAGTTAGTGAGCCAAATGGAGTTGTTCTCCCACAAGAACCACTCGGCTGATCCTTCTTAAATATGCCCTTCACCAACATGCAGTGTTTCCTTGATTGAATTAGCTCTCACACCAATATTTTTGTCTAGAGCCTTTGCATTGAGGGCTATCTGAAAACGGCTGTGGCGCCGAAGTTGCCTGTGAATGTGGAGTTGGTGGCATGTGAAAACCGCATGTGGAGCATTTGTTTGTGTGGGATGCTCTACCAGGTTCATTCCTAGATAATGCACTCAAAGGGCACTAAGCATAGAGTGTGAAAACTGAGTTTCCTTGAGAGCTGCTTGGAAGCCTGATGGTGTGTGAAGTTAGTGAGCCAAATGGAGTTGTTCTCCCACAAGAACCACTCGGCTGATCCTTCTTCAATATGCCCTTCACCAACATGCAGTGTTTCCTTGATTGAATTAGCTCTCACACCAATATTTGCGTCTAGAGCCTTTGCATTGAGGGCTATCTGAAAACGGCTGTGGCGCCGAAGTTGCCTGAGAATGTGGAGTTGGTGGCATGTGAAACCCGCATGTGGAGCATTCGTTTGTGTTGGATGCTCTACCAGGTTCATTTCAGTCCTAGGCACTCAAAGGGCACTAAGCATAGAGTGTGAAAACTGAGTTTCCTTGAGAGCTGCTTGGAAGCCTGATGGTGTTTGAAGTTAGTGAGCCAAATGGAGTTGTTCTCCCACAAGAACCACTCGGCTGATCCTTCTTAAATATGCCCTTCACCAACATGCAGTGTTTCCTTGATTGAATTAGCTCTCACACCAATATTTGCGTCTAGAGCCTTTGCATTGAGGGCTATCTGAAAACGGCTGTGGCGCCGAAGTTGCCTGAGAATGTGGAGTTGGTGGCATGTGAAACCCGCATGTGGAGCATTCGTTTGTGTGGGATGCTCTACCAGGTTCATTCCTAGATAATGCACTCAAAGGGCACTAAGCATAGAGTGTGAAAACTGAGTTTCCTTGAGAGCTGCTTGGAAGCCTGATGGTGTGTGAAGTTAGTGAGCCAAATGGAGTTGTTCTCCCACAAGAACCACTCGGCTGATCCTTCTTCAATATGCCCTTCACCAACATGCAGTGTTTCCTTGATTGAATTAGCTCTCACACCAATATTTGCGTCTAGAGCCTTTGCATTGAGGGCTATCTGAAAACGGCTGTGGCGCCGAAGTTGCCTGAGAATGTGGAGTTGGTGGCATGTGAAACCCGCATGTGGAGCATTCGTTTGTGTGGGATGTTCTACCAGGTTCATTCCTAGATAATGCACTCAAAGGGCACTAAGCATAGAGTGTGAAAACTGAGTTTCCTTGAGAGCTGCTTGGAAGCCTGATGGTGTGTGAAGTTAGTGAGCCAAATGGAGTTGTTCTCCCACAAGAACCACTCGGCTGATCCTTCTTCAATAGGCCCTTCACCAACATGCAGTGTTTCCTTGATTGAATTAGCTCTCACACCAATATTTGCGTCTAGAGCCTTCGCATTGAGGGCTATCTGAAAACGGCAGTGGCGCTCAAGTTGCCTGTGAATGTGGAGTTGGTGGCATGTGAAACCCGCATGTGGAGCATTCGTTTGTGTGGGATGCTCTACCAGGTTCATTTCAGTCCTAGGCACTCAAAGGGCACTAAGCATAGAGTGTGAAAACTGAGTTTCCTTGAGAGCTGCTTGGAAGCCTGATGGTGTGTGAAGTTAGTGAGCCAAATGGAGTTGTTCTCCCACAAGAACCACTCGGCTGATCCTTCTTCAATATGCCCTTCACCAACATGCAGTGTTTCCTTGATTGAATTAGCTCTCACACCAATATTTGCGTCTAGAGCCTTTGCATTGAGGGCTATCTGAAAACGGCTGTGGCGCCGAAGTTGCCTGAGAATGTGGAGTTGGTGGCATGTGAAACCCGCATGTGGAGCATTCGTTTGTGTGGGATGTTCTACCAGGTTCATTTCAGTCCTAGGCACTCAAAGGGAACTAAGCATAGAGTGTGAAAACTGAGTTTCCTTGAGAGCTGCTTGGAAGCCTGATGGTGTGTGAAGTTAGTGAGCCAAATGGAGTTGTTCTCCCACAAGAACCACTCGGCTGATCCTTCTTCAATATGCCCTTCACCAACATGCAGTGTTTCCTTGATTGAATTAGCTCTCACACCAATATTTGCGTCTAGAGCCTTTGCATTGAGGGCTATCTGAAAACAGCTGTGGCGCTGAAGTTGCCTGTGAATGTGGAGTTGGTGGCATGTGAAACCCGCATGTGGAGCATTCGTTTGTGTGGGATGCTCTACCAGGTTCATTTCAGTCCTAGGCACTCAAAGGGCACTAAGCATAGAGTGTGAAAACTGAGTTTCCTTGAGAGCTGCTTGGAAGCCTGATGGTGTGTGAAGTTAGTGAGCCAAATGGAGTTGTTCTCCCACAAGAACCACTCGGCTGATCCTTCTTCAATATGCCCTTCAGCAACATGCAGTGTTTCCTTGATTGAATTAGCTCTCACACCAATATTTGCGTCTAGAGCCTTTGCATTGAGGGCTATCTGAAAACGGCTGTGGCGCTGAAGTTGCCTGTGAATGTGGAGTTGGTGGCATGTGAAACCCGCATGTGGAGCATTCGTTTGTGTGGGATGCTCTACCAGGTTCATTCCTAGAGAATGCACTCAAAGGGCACTAAGCATAGAGTGTGAAAACTGAGTTTCCTTGAGAGCTGCTTGGAAGCCTGATCGTGTGTGAAGTTAGTGAGCCAAATGGAGTTGTTCTCCCACAAGAACCACTCGGCTGATCCTTCTTCAATAGGCCCTTCACCAACATGCAGTGTTTCCTTGATTGAATTAGCTCTCACACCAATATTTGCGTCTAGAGCCTTTGCATTGAGGGCTATCTGAAAACAGCTGTGGCGCTGAAGTTGCCTGTGAATGTGGAGTTGGTGTCATGTGAAACCCACATGTGGAGCATTCGTTTGTGTGGGATGTTCTACCAGGTTCATTCCTAGATAATGCACTCAAAGGGCACTAAGCATAGAGTGTGAAAACTGAGTTTCCTTGAGAGCTGCTTGGAAGCCTGATGGTGTGTGAAGTTAGTGAGCCAAATGGAGTTGTTCTCCCACAAGAACCACTCGGCTGATCCTTCTTCAATATGCCCTTCACCAACATGCAGTGTTTCCTTGATTGAATTAGCTCTCACACCAATATTTGCGTCTAGAGCCTTTGCATTGAGGGCTATCTGAAAACAGCTGTGGCGCTGAAGTTGCCTGTGAATGTGGAGTTGGTGGCATGTGAAACCCGCATGTGGAGCATTCGTTTGTGTGGGATGCTCTACCAGGTTCATTTCAGTCCTAGGCACTCAAAGGGCACTAAGCATAGAGTGTGAAAACTGAGTTTCCTTGAGAGCTGCTTGGAAGCCTGATGGTGTTTGAAGTTAGTGAGCCAAATGGAGTTGTTCTCCCACAAGAACCACTCGGCTGATCCTTCTTAAATATGCCCTTCACCAACATGCAGTGTTTCCTTGATTGAATTAGCTCTCACACCAATATTTTTGTCTAGAGCCTTTGCATTGAGGGCTATCTGAAAACGGCTGTGGCGCCGAAGTTGCCTGTGAATGTGGAGTTGGTGGCATGTGAAAACCGCATGTGGAGCATTTGTTTGTGTGGGATGCTCTACCAGGTTCATTCCTAGATAATGCACTCAAAGGGCACTAAGCATAGAGTGTGAAAACTGAGTTTCCTTGAGAGCTGCTTGGAAGCCTGATGGTGTGTGAAGTTAGTGAGCCAAATGGAGTTGTTCTCCCACAAGAACCCACTCGGCTGATCCTTCTTCAATATGCCCTTCACCAACATGCAGTGTTTCCTTGATTGAATTAGCTCTCACACCAATATTTGCGTCTAGAGCCTTTGCATTGAGGGCTATCTGAAAACGGCTGTGGCGCTGAAGTTGCCTGTGAATGTGGAGTTGGTGGCATGTGAAACCCGCATGTGGAGCATTCGTTTGTGTGGGATGTTCTACCAGGTTCATTCCTAGATAATGCACTCAAAGGGCACTAAGCATAGAGTGTGAAAACTGAGTTTCCTTGAGAGCTGCTTGGAAGCCTGATGGTGTGTGAAGTTAGTGAGCCAAATGGAGTTGTTCTCCCACAAGAACCACTCGGCTGATCCTTCTTCAATATGCCCTTCAGCAACATGCAGTGTTTCCTTGATTGAATTAGCTCTCACACCAATATTTGCGTCTAGAGCCTTCGCATTGAGGGCTATCTGAAAACGGCTGTGGCGCTGAAGTTGCCTGTGAATGTGGAGTTGGTGGCATGTGAAACCCGCATGTGGAGCATTCGTTTGTGTGGGGATGCTCTACCAGGTTCATTTCAGTCCTAGGCACTCAAAGGGCACTAAGCATAGAGTGTGAAAACTGAGTTTTCCTTGAGAGCTGCTTGGAAGCCTGATGGTGTGTGAAGTTAGTGAGCCAAATGGAGTTGTTCTCCCACAAGAACCACTCGGCTGATCCTTCTTCAATATGCCCTTCACCAACATGCAGTGTTTCCTTGATTGAATTAGCTCTCACACCAATATTTGCGTCTAGAGCCTTTGCATTGAGGGCTATCTGAAAACGGCTGTGGCGCCGAAGTTGCCTGAGAATGTGGAGTTGGTGGCATGTGAAATCCGCATGTGGAGCATTCGTTTGTGTTGGATGCTCTACCAGGTTCATTTCAGTCCTAGGCACTCAAAGGGCACTAAGCATAGAGTGTGAAAACTGAGTTTCCTGAGGAGCTGCTTGGAAGCCTGATGGTGTTTGAAGTTAGTGAGCCAAATGGAGTTGTTTGTTTGAAGTTAGTGAGCCAAATGGAGTTGTTCTCCCACAAGAACCACTCGGCTGATCCTTCTTAAATATGCCCTTCACCAACATGCAGTGTTTCCTTGATTGAATTAGCTCTCACACCAATATTTTTGTCTAGAGCCTTTGCATTGAGGGCTATCTGAAAACGGCTGTGGCGCCGAAGTTGCCTGAGAATGTGGAGTTGGTGGCATGTGAAACCCGCATGTGGAGCATTCGTTTGTGTGGGATGCTCTACCAGGTTCATTCCTAGATAATGCACTCAAAGGGCACTAAGCATAGAGTGTGAAAACTGAGTTTCCTTGAGAGCTGCTTGGAAGCCTGATGGTGTGTGAAGTTAGTGAGCCAAATGGAGTTGTTCTCCCACAAGAACCACTCGGCTGATCCTTCTTCAATATGCCCTTCACCAACATGCAGTGTTTCCTTGATTGAATTAGCTCTCACACCAATATTTGCGTCTAGAGCCTTTGCATTGAGGGCTATCTGAAAACGGCTGTGGCGCCGAAGTTGCCTGAGAATGTGGAGTTGGTGGCATGTGAAACCCGCATGTGGAGCATTCGTTTGTGTGGGATGTTCTACCAGGTTCATTCCTAGATAATGCACTCAAAGGGCACTAAGCATAGAGTGTGAAAACTGAGTTTCCTTGAGAGCTGCTTGGAAGCCTGATGGTGTGTGAAGTTAGTGAGCCAAATGGAGTTGTTCTCCCACAAGAACCACTCGGCTGATCCTTCTTCAATAGGCCCTTCACCAACATGCAGTGTTTCCTTGATTGAATTAGCTCTCACACCAATATTTGCGTCTAGAGCCTTCGCATTGAGGGCTATCTGAAAACGGCAGTGGCGCTCAAGTTGCCTGTGAATGTGGAGTTGGTGGCATGTGAAACCCGCATGTGGAGCATTCGTTTGTGTGGGATGCTCTACCAGGTTCATTTCAGTCCTAGGCACTCAAAGGGCACTAAGCATAGAGTGTGAAAACTGAGTTTCCTTGAGAGCTGCTTGGAAGCCTGATGGTGTGTGAAGTTAGTGAGCCAAATGGAGTTGTTCTCCCACAAGAACCACTCGGCTGATCCTTCTTCAATATGCCCTTCACCAACATGCAGTGTTTCCTTGATTGAATTAGCTCTCACACCAATATTTGCGTCTAGAGCCTTTGCATTGAGGGCTATCTGAAAACGGCTGTGGCGCCGAAGTTGCCTGAGAATGTGGAGTTGGTGGCATGTGAAACCCGCATGTGGAGCATTCGTTTGTGTGGGATGTTCTACCAGGTTCATTCCTAGATAATGCACTCAAAGGGCACTAAGCATAGAGTGTGAAAACTGAGTTTCCTTGAGAGCTGCTTGGAAGCCTGATGGTGTGTGAAGTTAGTGAGCCAAATGGAGTTGTTCTCCCACAAGAACCACTCGGCTGATCCTTCTTCAATATGCCCTTCACCAACATGCAGTGTTTCCTTGATTGAATTAGCTCTCACACCAATATTTGCGTCTAGAGCCTTCGCATTGAGGGCTATCTGAAAACGGCTGTGGCGCTGAAGTTGCCTGTGAATGTGGAGTTGGTGGCATGTGAAACCCGCATGTGGAGCATTCGTTTGTGTGGGATGCTCTACCAGGTTCATTTCAGTCCTAGGCACTCAAAGGGCACTAAGCATAGAGTGTGAAACTGAGTTTCCTGAGAGCTGCTTGGAAGCCTGATGGTGTGTGAAGTTAGTGAGCCAAATGGAGTTGTTCTCCCACAAGAACCACTCGGCTGATCCTTCTTCAATATGCCCTTCACCAACATGCAGTGTTTCCTTGATTGAATTAGCTCTCACACCAATATTTGCGTCTAGAGCCTTCGCATTGAGGGCTATCTGAAAACGGCTGTGGTGCTGAAGTTGCCTGTGAATGTGGAGTTGGTGGCATGTGAAACCCGCATGTGGAGCATTCGTTTGTGTGGGATGCTCTACCAGGTTCATTTCAGTCCTAGGCACTCAAAGGGCACTAAGCATAGAGTGTGAAAACTGAGTTTCCTTGAGAGCTGCTTGGAAGCCTGATGGTGTGTGAAGTTAGTGAGCCAAATGGAGTTGTTCTCCCACAAGAACCACTCGGCTGATCCTTCTTCAATAGGCCCTTCACCAACATGCAGTGTTTCCTTGATTGAATTAGCTCTCACACCAATATTTGCGTCTAGAGCCTTTGCATTGAGGGCTATCTGAAAACGGCTGTGGCGCTGAAGTTGCCTGTCAAAGTGGAGTTGGTGGCATGTGAAACCCACATGTGGAGCATTCGTTTGTGTGGAATTTTCTACCAGGTTCATTCCTAGATAATGCACTCAAAGGGCACTAAGCATAGAGTGTGAAAACTGAGTTTCCTTGAGAGCTGCTTGGAAGCCTGATGGTGTGTGAAGTTAGTGAGCCAAATGGAGTTGTTCTCCCACAAGAACCACTCGGCTGATCCTTCTTCAATGTGCCCTTCACCAACATGCAGTGTTTCCTTGATTGAATTAGCTCTCACACCAATATTTGCGTCTAGAGCCTTCGCATTGAGGGCTATCTGAAAACGGCTGTTGCGCTGAAGTTGCCTGTGAATGTGGAGTTGGTGGCATGTGAAACCCGCATGTGGAGCATTCGTTTGTGTGGGATGCTCTACCAGGTTCATTCCTAGATAATGCACTCAAAGGGCACTAAGCATACAGTGTGAAAACTGAGTTTCCTTGAGAGCTGCTTGGAAGCCTGATGGTGTGTGAAGTTAGTGAGCCAAATGGAGTTGTTCTCCCACAAGAACCACTCGGCTGATCCTTCTTCAATATGCCCTTCACCAACATGCAGTGTTTCCTTGATTGAATTAGCTCTCACACCAATATTTGCGTCTAGAGCCTTTGCATTGAGGGCTATCTGAAAACGGCTGTGGCGCCGAGGTTTCCTGTGAATGTGGAGTTGGTGGCATGTGAAACCCTCATGTGGAGCATTCGTTTGTGTGGGATGTTCTACCAGGTTCATTCCTAGATAATGCACTCAAAGGGCACTAAGCATAGAGTGTGAAAACTGAGTTTCTTGAGAGCTGCTTGGAAGCCTGATGGTGTGTGAAGTTAGTGAGCCAAATGGAGTTGTTCTCCCACAAGAACCACTCGGCTGATCCTTCTTCAATATGCCCTTCACCAACATGCAGTGTTTCCTTGATTGAATTAGCTCTCACACCAATATTTGCATCTAGAGCCTTCGCATTGAGGGCTATCTGAAAACGGCTGTGGCGCTGAAGTTGCCTGTGAATGTGGAGTTGGTGGCATGTGAAACCCGCATGTGGAGCATTCGTTTGTGTGGGATGTTCTACCAGGTTCATTTCAGTCCTAGGCACTCAAAGGGAACTAAGCATAGAGTGTGAAAAACTGAGTTTCCTTGAGAGCTGCTTGGAAGCCTGATGGTGTGTGAAGTTAGTGAGCCAAATGGAGTTGTTCTCCCACAAGAACCACTCGGCTGATCCTTCTTCAATATGCCCTTCACCAACATGCAGTGTTTCCTTGATTGAATTAGCTCTCACACCAATATTTGCGTGTAGAGCCTTTGCATTGAGGGCTATCTGAAAACAGCTGTGGCGCTGAAGTTGCCTGTGAATGTGGAGTTGGTGGCATGTGAAACCCGCATGTGGAGCATTCGTTTGTGTGGGATGCTCTACCAGGTTCATTTCAGTCCTAGGCACTCAAAGGGCACTAAGCATAGAGTGTGAAAACTGAGTTTCCTTGAGAGCTGCTTGGAAGCCTGATGGTGTGTGAAGTTAGTGAGCCAAATGGAGTTGTTCTCCCACAAGAACCACTCGGCTGATCCTTCTTCAATATGCCCTTCACCAACATGCAGTGTTTCCTTGATTGAATTAGCTCTCACACCAATATTTGCGTCTAGAGCCTTTGCATTGAGGGCTATCTGAAAACGGCTGTGGCGCTGAAGTTGCCTGTGAATGTGGAGTTGGTGGCATGTGAAACCCGCATGTGGAGCATTCGTTTGTGTGGGATGCTCTACCAGGTTCATTCCTAGATAATGCACTCAAAGGGCACTAAGCATACAGTGTGAAAACTGAGTTTCCTTGAGAGCTGCTTGGAAGCCTGATGGTGTGTGAAGTTAGTGAGCCAAATGGAGTTGTTCTCCCACAAGAACCACTCGGCTGATCCTTCTTCAATATGCCCTTCACCAACATGCAGTGTTTCCTTGATTGAATTAGCTCTCACACCAATATTTGCGTCTAGAGCCTTTGCATTGAGGGCTATCTGAAAACGGCTGTGGCGCTGAAGTTGCCTGTCAAAGTGGAGTTGGTGGCATGTGAAACCCGCATGTGGAGCATTCGTTTGTGTGGGATGTTCTACCAGGTTCATTCCTAGATAATGCACTCAAAGGGCACTAAGCATAGAGTGTGAAAACTGAGTTTCCTTGAGAGCTGCTTGGAAGCCTGATGGTGTGTGAAGTTAGTGAGCCAAATGGAGTTGTTCTCCCACAAGAACCACTCGGCTGATCCTTCTTCAATATGCCCTTCACCAACATGCAGTGTTTCCTTGATTGAATTAGCTCTCACACCAATATTTGCGTCTAGAGCCTTTGCATTGAGGGCTATCTGAAAACAACTGTGGCGCTGAAGTTGCCTGTGAATGTGGAGTTGGTGGCATGTGAAACCCGCATGTGGAGCATTCGTTTGTGTGGCATGCTCTACCAGGTTCATTTCAGTCCTAGGCACTCAAAGGGCACTAAGCATAGAGTGTGAAAACTGAGTTTCCTTGAGAGCTGCTTGGAAGCCTGATGGTGTTTGAAGTTAGTGAGCCAAATGGAGTTGTTCTCCCACAAGAACCACTCGGCTGATCCTTCTTCAATATGCCCTTCACCAACATGCAGTGTTTCCTTGACTGAATTAGCTCTGTCACCAATATTTGTGTCTAGAGCCTTTGCATTGAGGGCTATCTGAAAACGGCTGTGGCGCCGAAGTTGCCTGAGAATGTGGAGTTGGTGGCATGTGAAACCCGCATGTGGAGCATTCGTTTGTGTGGGATGCTCTACCAGGTTCATTCCTAGATAATGCACTCAAAGGGCACTAAGCATAGAGTGTGAAAACTGAGTTTCCTTGAGAGCTGCTTGGAAGCCTGATGGTGTGTGAAGTTAGTGAGCCAAATGGAGTTGTTCTCCCACAAGAACCACTAGGCTGATCCTTCTTCAATATGCCCTTCACCAACATGCAGTGTTTCCTTGATTGAATTAGCTCTCACACCAATATTTGCGTCTAGAGCCTTTGCATTGAGGGCTATCTGAAAACGGCTGTGGCGCCGAAGTTGCCTGTGAATGTGGAGTTGGTGGCATGTGAAACCCGCATGTGGAGCATTCATTTGTGTGGGATGTTCTACCAGGTTCATTCCTAGATATTTCACTCAAAGGGCACTAAGCATAGAGTGTGAAAACTGAGTTTCCTTGAGAGCTGCTTGGAAGCCTGATGGTGTGTGAAGTTAGTGAGCCAAATGGAGTTGTTCTCCCACAAGAACCACTCGGCTGATCCTTCTTCAATATGCCCTTCACCAACATGCAGTGTTTCCTTGATTGAATTAGCTCTCACACCAATATTTGCGTCTAGAGCCTTCGCATTGAGGGCTATCTGAAAACGGCAGTGGCGCTGAAGTTGCCTGTGAATGTGGAGTTGGTGGCATGTGAAACCCGCATGTGGAGCATTCGTTTGTGTGGGATGCTCTACCAGGTTCATTTCAGTCCTAGGAACTCAAAGGGCACTAAGCATAGAGTGTGAAAACTGAGTTTCCTTGAGAGCTGCTTGGAAGCCTGATGGTGTATGAAGTTAGTGAGCCAAATGGAGTTGTTCTCCCACAAGAACCACTCGGCTGATCCTTCTTCAATAGGCCCTTCACCAACATGCAGTGTTTCCTTGATTGAATTAGCTCTCACACCAATATTTGCGTCTAGAGCCTTTGCATTGAGGGCTATCTGAAAACAGCTGTGGCGCTGAAGTTGCCTGTCAAAGTGGAGTTGGTGTCATGTGAAACCCACATGTGGAGCATTCATTTGTGTGGGATGCTCTACCAGGTTCATTCCTAGATAATGCACTCAAAGGGCACTAAGCATAGAGTGTGAAAACTGAGTTTCCTTGAGAGCTGCTTGGAAGCCTGATGGTGTGTGAAGTTAGTGAGCCAAATGGAGTTGTTCTCCCAGAAAAACCACTCTGCTGATCCTTCTTCAATATGCCCTTCACCAACATGCAGTGTTTCCTTGATTGAATTAGCTCTCACACCAATATTTGCGTCTAGAGCCTTTGCATTGAGGGCTATCTGAAACAGCTGTGGCTTTGAAGTTGCCTGTGAATGTGGAGTTGGTGGCATGTGAAACCCGCATGTGGAGCATTCGTTTGTGTGGGATGCTCTACCAGGTTCATTCCTGGATAATGCACTCAAAGAGCACTAAGCATAGAGTGTGAAAACTGAGTTTCCTTGAGAGCTGCTTGGAAGCCTGATGGTGTGTGAAGTTAGTGAGCCAAATGGAGTTGTTCTCCCACAAGAACCACTCGGCTGATCCTTCTTCAATATGCCCTTCACCAACATGCAGTGTTTCCTTGATTGAATTAGCTCTCACACCAATATTTGCGTCTAGAGCCTTCGCATTGAGGGCTATCTGAAAACGGCAGTGGCGCTGAAGTTGCCTGTGAATGTGGAGTTGGTGGCATGTGAAACCCGCATGTGGAGCATTCGTTTGTGTGGGATGCTCTACCAGGTTCATTTCAGTCCTAGGCACTCAAAGGGAACTAAGCATAGAGTGTGAAAACTGAGTTTCCTTGAGAGCTGCTTGGAAGCCTGATGGTGTGTGAAGTTAGTGAGCCAAATGGAGTTGTTCTCCCACAAGAACCACTCGGCTGATCCTTCTTCAATATGCCCTTCACCAACATGCAGTGTTTCCTTGATTGAATTAGCTCTCACACCAATATTTGCGTCTAGAGCCTTTGCATTGAGGGCTATCTGAAAACAGCTGTGGCGCTGAAGTTGCCTGTCAAGGGGGAGTTGGTGTCATGTGAAACCCACATGTGGAGCATTCGTTTGTGTGGGATGCTCTACCAGGTTCATTCCTAGATAATGCACTCAAAGGGCACTAAGCATAGAGTGTGAAAACTGAGTTTCCTTGAGAGCTGCTTGGAAGCCTGATGGTGTGTGAAGTTAGTGAGCCAAATGGAGTTGTACTCCCACAAAAACCACTCGGCTGATCCTTCTTCAATATGCCCTTCACCAACATGCAGTGTTTCCTTGATTGAATTAGCTCTCACACCAATATTTGCGTCTAGAGCCTTTGCATTGAGGGCTATCTGAAAACAGCTGTGGCGCTGAAGTTGCCTGTGAATGTGGAGTTGGTGGCATGTGAAACCCGCATGTGGAGCATTCGTTTGTGTGGGATGCTCTACCAGGTTCATTTCAGTCCTAGGCACTCAAAGGGCACTAAGCATAGAGTGTGAAAACTGAGTTTCCTTGAGAGCTGCTTGGAAGCCTGATGGTTTTTGAAGTTAGTGAGCCAAATGGAGTTGTTCTCCCACAAGAACCACTCGGCTGATCCTTCTTCAATATGCCCTTCACCAACATGCAGTGTTTCCTTGATTGAATTAGCTCTCACACCAATATTTGCGTCTAGAGCCTTTGCATTGAGGGCTATCTGAAAACGGCTGTGGCGCTGAAGTTGCCTGTGAATGTGGAGTTGGTGGCATGTGAAACCCGCATGTGGAGCATTCGTTTGTGTGGGATGCTCTACCAGGTTCATTCCTAGATAATGCACTCAAAGGGCACTAAGCATAGAGTGTGAAAACTGAGTTTCCTTGAGAGCTGCTTGGAAGCCTGATGGTGTGTGAAGTTAGTGAGCCAAATGGAGTTGTTCTCCACAAGAACCACTCGGCTGATCCTTCTTCAATGTGCCCTTCACCAACATGCAGTGTTTCCTTGATTGAATTAGCTCTCACACCAATATTTGCGTCTAGAGCCTTCGCATTGAGGGCTATCTGAAAACGGCTGTTGCGCTGAAGTTGCCTGTGAATGTGGAGTTGGTGGCATGTGAAACCCGCATGTGGAGCATTCGTTTGTGTGGGATGCTCTACCAGGTTCATTCCTAGATAATGCACTCAAAGGGCACTAAGCATACAGTGTGAAAACTGAGTTTCCTTGAGAGCTGCTTGGAAGCCTGATGGTGTGTGAAGTTAGTGAGCCAAATGGAGTTGTTCTCCCACAAGAACCACTCGGCTGATCCTTCTTCAATATGCCCTTCACCAACATGCAGTGTTTCCTTGATTGATTAGCTCTCACACCAATATTTGCGTCTAGAGCCTTTGCATTGAGGGCTATCTGAAAACGGCTGTGGCGCCGAGGTTTCCTGTGAATGTGGAGTTGGTGGCATGTGAAACCCTCATGTGGAGCATTCGTTTGTGTGGGATGTTCTACCAGGTTCATTCCCTAGATAATGCACTCAAAGGGCACTAAGCATAGAGTGTGAAAACTGAGTTTCCTTGAGAGCTGCTTGGAAGCCTGATGGTGTGTGAAGTTAGTGAGCCAAATGGAGTTGTTCTCCCACAAGAACCACTCGGCTGATCCTTCTTCAATATGCCCTTCACCAACATGCAGTGTTTCCTTGATTGAATTAGCTCTCACACCAATATTTGCATCTAGAGCCTTCGCATTGAGGGCTATCTGAAAACGGCTGTGGCGCTGAAGTTGCCTGTGAATGTGGAGTTGGTGGCATGTGAAACCCGCATGTGGAGCATTCGTTTGTGTGGGATGTTCTACCAGGTTCATTTCAGTCCTAGGCACTCAAAGGGAACTAAGCATAGAGTGTGAAAACTGAGTTTCCTTGAGAGCTGCTTGGAAGCCTGATGGTGTGTGAAGTTAGTGAGCCAAATGGAGTTGTTCTCCCACAAGAACCACTCGGCTGATCCTTCTTCAATATGCCCTTCACCAACATGCAGTGTTTCCTTGATTGAATTAGCTCTCACACCAATATTTGCGTGTAGAGCCTTTGCATTGAGGGCTATCTGAAAACAGCTGTGGCGCTGAAGTTGCCTGTGAATGTGGAGTTGGTGGCATGTGAAACCCGCATGTGGAGCATTCGTTTGTGTGGGATGCTCTACCAGGTTCATTTCAGTCCTAGGCACTCAAAGGGCACTAAGCATAGAGTGTGAAAACTGAGTTTCCTTGAGAGCTGCTTGGAAGCCTGATGGTGTGTGAAGTTAGTGAGCCAAATGGAGTTGTTCTCCCACAAGAACCACTCGGCTGATCCTTCTTCAATATGCCCTTCACCAACATGCAGTGTTTCCTTGATTGAATTAGCTCTCACACCAATATTTGCGTCTAGAGCCTTTGCATTGAGGGCTATCTGAAAACGGCTGTGGCGCTGAAGTTGCCTGTGAATGTGGAGTTGGTGGCATGTGAAACCCGCATGTGGAGCATTCGTTTGTGTGGGATGCTCTACCAGGTTCATTCCTAGATAATGCACTCAAAGGGCACTAAGCATACAGTGTGAAAACTGAGTTTCCTTGAGAGCTGCTTGGAAGCCTGATGGTGTGTGAAGTTAGTGAGCCAAATGGAGTTGTTCTCCCACAAGAACCACTCGGCTGATCCTTCTTCAATATGCCCTTCACCAACATGCAGTGTTTCCTTGATTGAATTAGCTCTCACACCAATATTTGCGTCTAGAGCCTTTGCATTGAGGGCTATCTGAAAACGGCTGTGGCGCTGAAGTTGCCTGTCAAAGTGGAGTTGGTGGCATGTGAAACCCGCATGTGAGCATTCGTTTGTGTGGGATGTTCTACCAGGTTCATTCCTAGATAATGCACTCAAAGGGCACTAAGCATAGAGTGTGAAAACTGAGTTTCCTTGAGAGCTGCTTGGAAGCCTGATGGTGTGTGAAGTTAGTGAGCCAAATGGAGTTGTTCTCCCACAAGAACCACTCGGCTGATCCTTCTTCAATATGCCCTTCACCAACATGCAGTGTTTCCTTGATTGAATTAGCTCTCACACCAATATTTGCGTCTAGAGCCTTTGCATTGAGGGCTATCTGAAAACAACTGTGGCGCTGAAGTTGCCTGTGAATGTGGAGTTGGTGGCATGTGAAACCCGCATGTGGAGCATTCGTTTGTGTGGCATGCTCTACCAGGTTCATTTCAGTCCTAGGCACTCAAAGGGCACTAAGCATAGAGTGTGAAAACTGAGTTTCCTTGAGAGCTGCTTGGAAGCCTGATGGTGTTTGAAGTTAGTGAGCCAAATGGAGTTGTTCTCCCACAAGAACCACTCGGCTGATCCTTCTTCAATATGCCCTTCACCAACATGCAGTGTTTCCTTGACTGAATTAGCTCTGTCACCAATATTTGTGTCTAGAGCCTTTGCATTGAGGGCTATCTGAAAACGGCTGTGGCGCCGAAGTTGCCTGAGAATGTGGAGTTGGTGGCATGTGAAACCCGCATGTGGAGCATTCGTTTGTGTGGGATGCTCTACCAGGTTCATTCCTAGATAATGCACTCAAAGGGCACTAAGCATAGAGTGTGAAAACTGAGTTTCCTTGAGAGCTGCTTGGAAGCCTGATGGTGTGTGAAGTTAGTGAGCCAAATGGAGTTGTTCTCCACAAGAACCACTCGGCTGATCCTTCTTCAATATGCCCTTCACCAACATGCAGTGTTTCCTTGATTGAATTAGCTCTCACACCAATATTTGCGTCTAGAGCCTTTGCATTGAGGGCTATCTGAAAACAGCTGTGGCGCCGAAGTTGCCTGTGAATGTGGAGTTGGTGGCATGTGAAACCCGCATGTGGAGCATTCATTTGTGTGGGATGTTCTACCAGGTTCATTCCTAGATATTTCACTCAAAGGGCACTAAGCATAGAGTGTGAAAACTGAGTTTCCTTGAGAGCTGCTTGGAAGCCTGATGGTGTGTGAAGTTAGTGAGCCAAATGGAGTTGTTCTCCCACAAGAACCACTCGGCTGATCCTTCTTCAATATGCCCTTCACCAACATGCAGTGTTTCCTTGATTGAATTAGCTCTCACACCAATATTTGCGTCTAGAGCCTTCGCATTGAGGGCTATCTGAAAACGGCAGTGGCGCTGAAGTTGCCTGTGAATGTGGAGTTGGTGGCATGTGAAACCCGCATGTGGAGCATTCGTTTGTGTGGGATGCTCTACCAGGTTCATTTCAGTCCTAGGAACTCAAAGGGCACTAAGCATAGAGTGTGAAAACTGAGTTTCCTTGAGAGCTGCTTGGAAGCCTGATGGTGTATGAAGTTAGTGAGCCAAATGGAGTTGTTCTCCCACAAGAACCACTCGGCTGATCCTTCTTCAATAGGCCCTTCACCAACATGCAGTGTTTCCTTGATTGAATTAGCTCTCACACCAATATTTGCGTCTAGAGCCTTTGCATTGAGGGCTATCTGAAAACAGCTGTGGCGCTGAAGTTGCCTGTCAAAGTGGAGTTGGTGTCATGTGAAACCCACATGTGGAGCATTCATTTGTGTGGGATGCTCTACCAGGTTCATTCCTAGATAATGCACTCAAAGGGCACTAAGCATAGAGTGTGAAAACTGAGTTTCCTTGAGAGCTGCTTGGAAGCCTGATGGTGTGTGAAGTTAGTGAGCCAAATGGAGTTGTTCTCCCAGAAAAACCACTCTGCTGATCCTTCTTCAATATGCCCTTCACCAACATGCAGTGTTTCCTTGATTGAATTAGCTCTCACACCAATATTTGCGTCTAGAGCCTTTGCATTGAGGGCTATCTGAAAACAGCTGTGGCTTTGAAGTTGCCTGTGAATGTGGAGTTGGTGGCATGTGAAACCCGCATGTGGAGCATTCGTTTGTGTGGGATGCTCTACCAGGTTCATTCCTGGATAATGCACTCAAAGAGCACTAAGCATAGAGTGTGAAAACTGAGTTTCCTTGAGAGCTGCTTGGAAGCCTGATGGTGTGTGAAGTTAGTGAGCCAAATGGAGTTGTTCTCCCACAAGAACCA
>NW_026700883.1:0-20666 GCF_030435755.1 Ochotona princeps | reverse complement strand
ACAGCCGTTTTCAGATAGCCCTCAATGCAAAGGCTCTAGACGCAAATATTGGTGTGAGAGCTAATTTAATCAAGGAAACACTGCGTGTTGGTGAAGGGCATATTGAAGAAGGATCAGCCGAGTGGTTCTTGTGGGAGAACAACTCCATTTGGCTCACTAACTTCACACACCATCAGCTTCGAAGCAGCTCTCAAGGAAACTCCGTTTTCACACTCTATGCTTAGTGCCCTTTGAGTGCCTAGGACTGAAATGAAGCATGGTTAGCATCCCACACAAACGAATGCTCCACATGCGGGTTTCACATGCCACCAACTCCACATTCACAGGCAACTTCAGCGCCACAGCCGTTGTCATATAGCCCTCAAGGCAAAGGCTCTAGACGTAAATATTCGTTTGAGAGCTAATTCAATCAAGGAAACACTGCATGTTGGTGAATGGCATATTGAAGAAGGATCAACCAAGTGGTTCTTGTGGAGAACAACTCCATTTGGCTCACTAACTTCACACACCATCAGGCTTCCAAGCAGCTCTCAAGGAAACTCAGTTTTCACACTATAGGCTTAGTGCCCTTTGAGTGCATTATCTAGGAATGAATCTAGTAGAGCATCCCACACAAACGAATGCTCCACATGCGGGTTTCACATGCCACCAACTCCACATTCACAGGCAACTTCAGCGCCACAGCCGTTTTCAGATAGCCCGCAATACAAAGGCTCTAGACGCAAATATTGGTGTGAGAGCTAATTCAATCAAGGAAACACTGCATGTTGGTGAAGGGCATATTGAAGAAGGATCAGCCGAGTGGTTCTTGTGGGAGAACAACTCCATTTGGCTCACTAACTTCACACACCATCTTGCTACCAAGCAGCTCTCAAGGAAACTCAGTTTTCACACTCTATGCTTAGTGCCCTTTGAGTGCCTAGGACTGAAATGAAACTTGGTGAGCATCCCACACAAACGAATGCTCCACGTGCGGGTTTCACATTGCACCAACTCCACATTCACAGGCAACTTCAGCGCCACAGCCGTTTTCAGATAGCCCTCAATGCAAAGGCTCTAGACGCAAATATTGGTTTGAGAGCTAATTCAATCAAGGAAACACTGCATGTTTATGAAGGGCATATTGAAGAAGGATCAACCAAGTGGTTCTTGTGGGAGAACAACTCCATTTGGCTCACTAACTTCACACACCATCAGGCTTCCAAGCAGCTCTCAAGGAAACTCAGTTTTCACACTCTATGCTTAGTGCCCTTTGAGTGCATTATCTAGGAATGAACCTGGTAGAGCATCCCACACAAACGAATGCTCCACATGCGGGTTTCACATGCCACCAACTCCACATTCACAGGCAACTTCAGCGCCACAGCCGTTTTCAGATAGCCCTCAATGCAAAGGCTCTAGACGCAAATATTGGTGTGAGAGCTAATTCAATCAAGGAAACACTGCATGTTGGTGAAGGGCATATTGAAGAAGGATCAGCCGAGTGGTTCTTGTGGGAGAACAACTCCATTTGGCTCACTAACTTCACACACCATCAGGCTTCCAAGCAGCTCTCAAGGAAACTCAGTTTTCACACTCTATGCTTAGTGCCCTTTGAGTGCATTATCTAGGAATGAATCTAGTAGAGCATCCCACACAAACGAATGCTCCACATGCGGGTTTCACATGCCACCAACTCCACATTCACAGGCAACTTCAGCGCCACAGCCGTTTTCAGATAGCCCTCAATGCAAAGGCTCTAGACGCAAATATTGGTGTGAGAGCTAATTTAATCAAGGAAACACTGCGTGTTGGTGAAGGGCATATTGAAGAAGGATCAGCCGAGTGGTTCTTGTGGGAGAACAACTCCATTTGGCTCACTAACTTCACACACCATCAGGCTTCCAAGCAGCTCTCAAGGAAACTCAGTTTTCACACTCTATGCTTAGTGCCCTTTGAGTGCCTAGGACTGAAATGAAGCATGGTTAGCATCCCACACAAACGAATGCTCCACATGCGGGTTTCACATGCCACCAACTCCACATTCACAGGCAACTTCAGCGCCACAGCCGTTGTCATATAGCCCTCAAGGCAAAGGCTCTAGACGTAAATATTCGTTTGAGAGCTAATTCAATCAAGGAAACACTGCATGTTGGTGAAGGGCATATTGAAGAAGGATGAACCAAGTGGTTCTTGTGGGAGAACAACTCCATTTGGCTCACTAACTTCACACACCATCAGGCTTCCAAGCAGCTCTCAAGGAAACTCAGTTTTCACACTCTATGCTTAGTGCCCTTTGAGCGCATTATCTAGGAGTAAACCTGGTAGAGCATCCCACACAAACGAATGCTCCACATGCGGGTTTCACATGCCACCAACTCCACATTCACAGGCAACTTCAGCGCCACAGCCGTTTTCAGATAGCCCTCAATGCAAAGGCTCTAGACGCAAATATTGGTGTGAGAGCTAATTCAATCAAGGAAACACTGCATGTTGGTGAAGGGCATATTGAAGAAGGATCAGCCGAGAGGTTCTTGTGGGAGAACAACTCCATTTGGCTCACTAACTTCACACACCATCAGGCTTCCAAGCAGCTCTCAAGGAAACTCAGTTTTCACACTCTATGCTTAGTGCCCTTTCACTGCATTATCTAGGAATGAACCTGGTAGAGCATCCCACACAAACGAATGCTCCACATGCGGGTTTCACATGCCACCAACTCCACATTCACAGGCAACTTCAGCGCCACAGCCGTTTTCAGATAGCCCTCAATGCAAAGGCTCTAGACGCAAATATTGGTGTGAGAGCTAATTCAATCAAGGAAACACTGCGTGTTGGTGAAGGGCATATTGAAGAAGGATCAGCCGAGTGGTTCTTGTGGGAGAACAACTCCATTTGGCTCACTAACTTCACACACCATCAGGCTTCCAAGCAGCTCTCAAGGAAACTCAGTTTTCACACTCTATGCTTAGTGCCCTTTGAGTGCCTAGGACTGAAATGAAGCATGGTGAGCATCCCACACAAACGAATGCTCCACATGCGGGTTTCACATGCCACCAACTCCACATTCACAGGCAACTTCAGCGCCACAGCCGTTGTCATATAGCCCTCAAGGCAAAGGCTCTAGACGTAAATATTCGTTTGAGAGCTAATTCAATCAAGGAAACACTGCATGTTGGTGAATGGCATATTGAAGAAGGATCAACCAAGTGGTTCTTGTGGGAGAACAACTCCATTTGGCTCACTAACTTCACACACCATCAGGCTTCCAAGCAGCTCTCAAGGAAACTCAGTTTTCACACTATAGGCTTAGTGCCCTTTGAGTGCATTATCTAGGAATGAATCTAGTAGAGCATCCCACACAAACGAATGCTCCACATGCGGGTTTCACATGCCACCAACTCCACATTCACAGGCAACTTCAGCGCCACAGCCGTTTTCAGATAGCCCGCAATACAAAGGCTCTAGACGCAAATATTGGTGTGAGAGCTAATTCAATCAAGGAAACACTGCATGTTGGTGAAGGGCATATTGAAGAAGGATCAGCCGAGTGGTTCTTCTGGGAGAACAACTCCATTTGGCTCACTAACTTCACACACCATCTTGCTACCAAGCAGCTCTCAAGGAAACTCAGTTTTCACACTCTATGCTTAGTGCCCTTTGAGTGCCTAGGACTGAAATGAAACTTGGTGAGCATCCCACACAAACGAATGCTCCACGTGCGGGTTTCACATTGCACCAACTCCACATTCACAGGCAACTTCAGCGCCACAGCCGTTTTCAGATAGCCCTCAATGCAAAGGCTCTAGACGCAAATATTGGTTTGAGAGCTAATTCAATCAAGGAAACACTGCATGTTTATGAAGGGCATATTGAAGAAGGATCAACCAAGTGGTTCTTGTGGGAGAACAACTCCATTTGGCTCACTAACTTCACACACCATCAGGCTTCCAAGCAGCTCTCAAGGAAACTCAGTTTTCACACTCTATGCTTAGTGCCCTTTGAGTGCATTATCTAGGAATGAACCTGGTAGAGCATCCCACACAAACGAATGCTCCACATGCGGGTTTCACATGCCACCAACTCCACATTCACAGGCAACTTCAGCGCCACAGCCGTTTTCAGATAGCCCTCAATGCAAAGGCTCTAGACGCAAATATTGGTGTGAGAGCTAATTCAATCAAGGAAACACTGCATGTTGGTGAAGGGCATATTGAAGAAGGATCAGCCGAGTGGTTCTTGTGGGAGAACAACTCCATTTGGCTCACTAACTTCACACACCATCAGGCTTCCAAGCAGCTCTCAAGGAAACTCAGTTTTCACACTCTATGCTTAGTGCCCTTTCACTGCATTATCTAGGAATGAACCTGGTAGAGCATCCCACACAAACGAATGCTCCACATGCGGGTTTCACATGCCACCAACTCCACATTCACAGGCAACTTCAGCGCCACAGCCGTTTTCAGATAGCCCTCAATGCAAAGGCTCTAGACGCAAATATTGGTGTGAGAGCAAATTCAATCAAGGAAACACTGCATGTTGGTGAAGGGCAAGTTGAAGAAGGATCAGCAGAGTGGTTCTTGTGGGAGAACAACTCCATTTGGCTCACTAACTTCACACACCATCAGGCTTCCAAGCAGCTCTCAAGGAAACTCAGTTTTCACACTCTATGCTTAGTGCTCTTTCACTGCATTATCTAGAAACGAACCTGGTAAAGCATTCCACACAAAAGAATGCTCCACATGCGGGTTTCACATGCCACCAACTCCACATTCACAGGCAACTTCAGCGCCACAGCCGTTTTCAGATAGCCCTCAATGCAAAGGCTCTAGACGCAAATATTGGTGTGAGAGCTAATTCAATCAAGGAAACACTGCATGTTGGTGAAGGGCATATTGAAGAAGGATCAGCCGAGTGGTTCTTGTGGGAGAACAACTCCATTTGGCTCACTAACTTCACACACCATCAGGCTTCCAAGCAGCTCTCAAGGAAACTCAGTATTCACACTCTATGCTTAGTGCCCTTTCACTGCATTATCTAGGAATGAACCTGGTAGAGCATCCCACACAAACGAATGCTCCACATGCGGGTTTCACATGCCACAAACTCCACATTCACAGGCAACTTCAGCGCCACAGCCGTTTTCAGATAGCCCTCAATGCAAAGGCTCTAGACGCAAATATTGGTGTGAGAGCTAATTCAATCAAGGAAACACTGCATGTTGCTGAAGGGCATATTGAAGAAGGATCAGCCGAGTGGTTCTTGTGGGAGAACAACTCCATTTGGCTCACTAACTTCACACACCATCAGGCTTCCAAGCAGCTCTCAAGGAAACTCAGTTTTCACACTCTATGCTTAGTGCCCTTTCACTGCATTATCTAGGAGTAAACCTGGTAGAGCATCCCACACAAACGAATGCTCCACATGCGGGTTTCACATGCCACCAACTCCACATTCACAGGCAACTTCAGCGCCACAGCCGTTTTCAGATAGCCCTCAATGCAAAGGCTCTACACGCAAATATTGGTGTGAGAGGTAATTCAATCAAGGAAACACTGCATGTTGGTGAAGGGCATATTGAAGAAGGATGAACCAAGTGGTTCTTTTGGGAGAACAACTCCATTTGGCTCACTAACTTCACACACCATCAGGCTTCCAAGCAGCTCTCAAGGAAACTCAGTTTTCACACTCTATGCTTAGTGCCCTTTCACTGCATTATCTAGGAATGAACCTGGTAGAGCATCCCACACAAACGAATGCTCCACATGCGGGTTTCACATGCCACCAACTCCACATTCACAGGCAACTTCAGCGCCACAGCCGTTTTCAGATAGCCCTCAATGCAAAGGCTCTACACGCAAATATTGGTGTGAGAGGTAATTCAATCAAGGAAACACTGCATGTTGGTGAAGGGCATATTGAAGAAGGATGAACCAAGTGGTTCTTTTGGGAGAACAACTCCATTTGGCTCACTAACTTCACACACCATCAGGCTTCCAAGCAGCTCTCAAGGAAACTCAGTTTTCACACTCTATGCTTAGTGCCCTTTCACTGCATTATCTAGGAATGAACCTGGTAGAGCATCCCACACAAACGAATGCTCCACATGCGGGTTTCACATGCCACCAACTCCACATTCACAGGCAACTTCAGCGCCACAGCCGTTTTCAGATAGCCCTCAATGCAAAGGCTCTAGACGCAAATATTGGTTTGAGAGCTAATTCAATCAAGCAAACACTGCATGTTTATGAAGGGCATATTGAAGAAGGATCAACCAAGTGGTTCTTGTGGGAGAACAACTCCATTTGGCTCACTAACTTCACACACCATCAGGCTTCCAAGCAGCTCTCAAGGAAACTCAGTTTTCACACTCTATGCTTAGTGCCCTTTGAGTGCATTATCTAGGAATGAACCTGGTAGTGCATCGCAAACAAAAGAATGCTCCACATGCAGGTTTCACATGCCACAAACTCCACATTCACAGGCAACTTCAGCGCCACAGATATTTTCAGATAGCCCTCAATGCAAAGGCTCTAGACGCAAATATTGGTGTGAGAGCTAATTCAATCAAGGAAACACTGCATGTTGGTGAAGGGCATATTGAAGAAGGATGAACCAAGTGGTTCTTGTGGGAGAACAACTCCATTTGGCTCACTAACTTCACACACCATCAGGCTTCCAAGCAGCTCTCAAGGAAACTCAGTTTTCACACTCTATGCTTAGTGCCCTTTGAGTGCATTATCTAGGAATGAACCTGGTAGAGCATCCCACACAAACGAATGCTCCACATGCGGGTTTCACATGCCACCAACTCCACATTCACAGGCAACTTCAGCGCCACAGCCGTTTTCAGATAGCCCTCAATGCAAAGGCTCTAGACGCAAATATTGGTGTGAGAGCAAATTCAATCAAGGAAACACTGCGTGTTGGTGAAGGGCATATTGAAGAAGGATCAGCCGAGTGGTTCTTGTGGGAGAACAACTCCATTTGGCTCACTAACTTCACACACCATCAGGCTTCCAAGCAGCTCTCAAGGAAACTCAGTTTTCACACTCTATGCTTAGTGCCCTTTGCGTGCCTAGGACTGACATGAAGCTTGGTGAGCATCCCACACAAACGAATGCTCCACATGCGGGTTTCACATGCCACCAACTCCACATTCACAGGCAACTTCAGCGCCACAGCCGTTTTCAGATAGCCCTCAATGCAAAGGCTCTAGACGCAAATATTGGTGTGAGAGCTAATTCAATCAAGGAAACACTGCATGTTGGTGAAGGGCATATTGAAGAAGGATGAACAAAGTGGTTCTTGTGGGAGAACAACTCCATTTGGCTCACTAACTTCACACACCATCAGGCTTCCAAGCAGCTCTCAAGGAAACTCAGTTTTCACACTCTATGCTTAGTGCCCTTTGAGCGCATTATCTAGGAGTAAACCTGGTAGAGCATCCCACACAAACGAATGCTCCACATGCGGGTTTCACATGCCACCAACTCCACATTCACAGGCAACTTCAGCGCCACAGCCGTTTTCAGATAGCCCTCAATGCAAAGGCTCTAGACGCAAATATTGGTGTGAGAGCTAATTCAATCAAGGAAACACTGCATGTTGGTGAAGGGCATATTGAAGAAGGATCAGCCGAGAGGTTCTTGTGGGAGAACAACTCCATTTGGCTCACTAACTTCACACACCATCAGGCTTCCAAGCAGCTCTCAAGGAAACTCAGTTTTCACACTCTATGCTTAGTGCCCTTTCACTGCATTATCTAGGAATGAACCTGGTAGAGCATCCCACACAAACGAATGCTCCACATGCGGGTTTCACATGCCACCAACTCCACATTCACAGGCAACTTCAGCGCCACAGCCGTTTTCAGATAGCCCTCAATGCAAAGGCTCTAGACGCAAATATTGGTGTGAGAGCTAATTCAATCAAGGAAACACTGCGTGTTGGTGAAGGGCATATTGAAGAAGGATCAGCCGAGTGGTTCTTGTGGGAGAACAACTCCATTTGGCTCACTAACTTCACACACCATCAGGCTTCCAAGCAGCTCTCAAGGAAACTCAGTTTTCACACTCTATGCTTAGTGCCCTTTGAGTGCCTAGGACTGAAATGAAGCATGGTGAGCATCCCACACAAACGAATGCTCCACATGCGGGTTTCACATGCCACCAACTCCACAATCACAGGCAACTTCAGCGCCACAGCCGTTGTCATATAGCCCTCAAGGCAAAGGCTCTAGACGTAAATATTCGTTTGAGAGCTAATTCAATCAAGGAAACACTGCATGTTGGTGAATGGCATATTGAAGAAGGATCAACCAAGTGGTTCTTGTGGGAGAACAACTCCATTTGGCTCACTAACTTCACACACCATCAGGCTTCCAAGCAGCTCTCAAGGAAACTCAGTTTTCACACTCTATGCTTAGTGCCCTTTCACTGCATTATCTAGGAGTAAACCTGGTAGAGCATCCCACACAAACGAATGCTCCACATGCGGGTTTCACATGCCACCAACTCCACATTCACAGGCAACTTCAGCGCCACAGCCGTTTTCAGATAGCCCTCAATGCAAAGGCTCTAGACGCAAATATTGGTGTGAGAGCTAATTCAATCAAGGAAACACTGCATGTTGCTGAAGGGCATATTGAAGAAGGATCAGCCGAGTGGTTCTTGTGGGAGAACAACTCCATTTGGCTCACTAACTTCACACACCATCTTGCTTCCAAGCAGCTCTCAAGGAAACTCAGTTTTCACACTCTATGCTTAGTGCCCTTTGAGTGCCTAGGACTGAAATGAAACTTGGTGAGCATCCCACACAAACGAATGCTCCACGTTCGGGTTTCACATTGCACCAACTCCACATTCACAGGCAACTTCAGCGCCACAGCCGTTTTCAGATAGCCCTCAATGCAAAGGCTCTAGACGCAAATATTGGTTTGAGAGCTAATTCAATCAAGGAAACACTGCATGTTTATGAAGGGCATATTGAAGAAGGATGAACCAAGTGGTTCTTGTGGGAGAACAACTCCATTTGGCTCACTAACTTCACACACCATCAGGCTTCCAAGCAGCTCTCAAGGAAACTCAGTTTTCACACTCTATGCTTAGTGCCCTTTGAGTGCATTATCTAGGAATGAACCTGGTAGAGCATCCCAAACAAAAGAATGCTCCACATGCGGGTTTCACATGCCACCAACTCCACATTCACAGGCAACTTCAGCGCCACAGCCGTTTTCAGATAGCCCTCAATGCAAAGGCTCTAGACGCAAATATTGGTGTGAGAGCTAATTCAATCAAGCAAACACTGCATGTTGGTGAAGGGCATATTGAAGAAGGATGAACCAAGTGGTTCTTTTGGGAGAACAACTCCATTTGGCTCACTAACTTCACACACCATCAGGCTTCCAAGCAGCTCTCAAGGAAACTCAGTTTTCACACTCTATGCTTAGTGCCCTTTCACTGCATTATCTAGGAATGAACCTGGTAGAGCATCCCACACAAACGAATGCTCCACATGCGGGTTTCACATGCCACCAACTCCACATTCACAGGCAACTTCAGCGCCACAGCCGTTTTCAGATAGCCCTCAATGCAAAGGCTCTAGACGCAAATATTGGTTTGAGAGCTAATTCAATCAAGCAAACACTGCATGTTTATGAAGGGCATATTGAAGAAGGATCAACCAAGTGGTTCTTGTGGGAGAACAACTCCATTTGGCTCACTAACTTCACACACCATCAGGCTTCCAAGCAGCTCTCAAGGAAACTCAGTTTTCACACTCTATGCTTAGTGCCCTTTGAGTGCATTATCTAGGAATGAACCTGATAGTGCATCGCAAACAAAAGAATGCTCCACATGCAGGTTTCACATGCCACAAACTCCACATTCACAGGCAACTTCAGCGCCACAGCCATTTTCAGATAGCCCTCAATGCAAAGGCTCTAGACGCAAATATTGGTGTGAGAGCTAATTCAATCAAGGAAACACTGCATGTTGGTGAAGGGCATATTGAAGAAGGATGAACCAAGTGGTTCTTGTGGGAGAACAACTCCATTTGGCTCACTAACTTCACACACCATCAGGCTTCCAAGCAGCTCTCAAGGAAACTCAGTTTTCACACTCTATGCTTAGTGCCCTTTGAGTGCATTATCTAGGAATGAATCTATTAGAGCATCCCACACAAACGAATGCTCCACAGGCGGGTTTCACATGCCACCAACTCCACATTCACAGGCAACTTCAGCGCCACAGCCGTTTTCAGATAGCCCTCAATGCAAAGGCTCTAGACGCAAATATTGGTGTGAGAGCTAATTCAATCAAGGAAACACTGCATGTTGGTGAAGGGCATATTGAAGAAGGATCAGCCGAGTGGTTCTTGTGGGAGAACAACTCCATTTGGCTCACTAACTTCACACACCATCAGGCTTCCAAGCAGCTCTCAAGGAAACTCAGTTTTCACACTCTATGCTTAGTGCCCTTTGAGTGCATTATCTAGGAATGAACCTGGTAGAGCATCCCACACAAACGAATGCTCCACATGCGGGTTTCACATGCCACCAACTCCACATTCACAGGCAACTTCAGCGCCACAGCCGTTTTCAGATAGCCCTCAATGCAAAGGCTCTAGACGCAAATATTGGTGTGAGAGCAAATTCAATCAAGGAAACACTGCGTGTTGGTGAAGGGCATATTGAAGAAGGATCAGCCGAGTGGTTCTTGTGGGAGAACAACTCCATTTGGCTCACTAACTTCACACACCATCAGGCTTCCAAGCAGCTCTCAAGGAAACTCAGTTTTCACACTCTATGCTTAGTGCCCTTTGCGTGCCTAGGACTGACATGAAGCTTGGTGAGCATCCCACACAAACGAATGCTCCACATGCGGGTTTCACATGCCACCAACTCCACATTCACAGGCAACTTCAGCGCCACAGCCGTTTTCAGATAGCCCTCAATGCAAAGGCTCTAGACGCAAATATTGGTTTGAGAGCTAATTCAATCAAGGAAACACTGCATGTTGGTGAAGGGCATATTGAAGAAGGATGAACAAAGTGGTTCTTGTGGGAGAACAACTCCATTTGGCTCACTAACTTCACACACCATCAGGCTTCCAAGCAGCTCTCAAGGAAACTCAGTTTTCACACTCTATGCTTAGTGCCCTTTGAGCGCATTATCTAGGAGTAAACCTGGTAGAGCATCCCACACAAACGAATGCTCCACATGCGGGTTTCACATGCCACCAACTCCACATTCACAGGCAACTTCAGCGCCACAGCCGTTTTCAGATAGCCCTCAATGCAAAGGCTCTAGACGCAAATATTGGTGTGAGAGCTAATTCAATCAAGGAAACACTGCATGTTGGTGAAGGGCATATTGAAGAAGGATCAGCCGAGAGGTTCTTGTGGGAGAACAACTCCATTTGGCTCACTAACTTCACACACCATCTTGCTTCCAAGCAGCTCTCAAGGAAACTCAGTTTTCACACTCTATGCTTAGTGCCCTTTCACTGCATTATCTAGGAATGAACCTGGTAGAGCATCCCACACAAACGAATGCTCCACATGCGGGTTTCACATGCCACCAACTCCACATTCACAGGCAACTTCAGCGCCACAGCCGTTTTCAGATAGCCCTCAATGCAAAGGCTCTAGACGCAAATATTGGTGTGAGAGCTAATTCAATCAAGGAAACACTGCGTGTTGGTGAAGGGCATATTGAAGAATGATCAGCCGAGTGGTTCTTGTGGGAGAACAACTCCATTTGGCTCACTAACTTCACACACCATCAGGCTTCCAAGCAGCTCTCAATAAAACTCAGTTTTCACACTCTATGCTTAGTGCCCTTTGAGTGCCTAGGACTGAAATGAAGCATGGTGAGCATCCCACACAAACGAATGCTCCACATGCGGGTTTCACATGCCACCAACTCCACAATCACAGGCAACTTCAGCGCCACAGCCGTTGTCATATAGCCCTCAAGGCAAAGGCTCTAGACGTAAATATTCGTTTGAGAGCTAATTCAATCAAGGAAACACTGCATGTTGGTGAATGGCATATTGAAGAAGGATCAACCAAGTGGTTCTTGTGGGAGAACAACTCCATTTGGCTCACTAACTTCACACACCATCAGGCTTCCAAGCAGCTCTCAAGGAAACTCAGTTTTCACACTCTATGCTTAGTGCCCTTTCACTGCATTATCTAGGAGTAAACCTGGTAGAGCATCCCACACAAACGAATGCTCCACATGCGGGTTTCACATGCCACCAACTCCACATTCACAGGCAACTTCAGCGCCACAGCCGTTTTCAGATAGCCCTCAATGCAAAGGCTCTAGACGCAAATATTGGTGTGAGAGTTAATTCAATCAAGGAAACACTGCATGTTGCTGAAGGGCATATTGAAGAAGGATCAGCCGAGTGGTTCTTGTGGGAGAACAACTCCATTTGGCTCACTAACTTCACACACCATCTTGCTTCCAAGCAGCTCTCAAGGAAACTCAGTTTTCACACTCTATGCTTAGTGCCCTTTGAGTGCCTAGGACTGAAATGAAACTTGGTGAGCATCCCACACAAACGAATGCTCCACGTGCGGGTTTCACATTGCACCAACTCCACATTCACAGGCAACTTCAGCGCCACAGCCCTTTTCAGATAGCCCTCAATTCAAAGGCTCTAGACGCAAATATTGGTTTGAGAGCTAATTCAATCAAGGAAACACTGCATGTTTATGAAGGGCATATTGAAGAAGGATCAACCAAGTGGTTCTTGTGGGAGAACAACTCCATTTGGCTCACTAACTTCACACACCATCAGGCTTCCAAGCAGCTCTCAAGGAAACTCAGTTTTCACACTCTATGCTTAGTGCCCTTTGAGTGCATTATCTAGGAATGAACCTGGTAGAGCATCCCAAACAAAAGAATGCTCCACATGCGGGTTTCACATGCCACCAACTCCACATTCACAGGCAACTTCAGCGCCACAGCCGTTTTCAGATAGCCCTCAATGCAAAGGCTCTCGACGCAAATATTGGTGTGAGAGCTAATTCAATCAAGGAAACACTGCATGTTGGTGAAGGGCATATTGAAGAAGGATCAGCCGAGTGGTTCTTGTGGGAGAACAACTCCATTTGGCTCACTAACTTCACACACCATCAGGCTTCCAAGCAGCTCTCAAGGAAACTCAGTTTTCACACTCTATGCTTAGTGCCCTTTGAGTGCATTATCTAGGAATGAATCTATTAGAGCATCCCACACAAACGAATGCTCCACATGCGG
The DNA here is from genome assembly GCF_030435755.1 of Ochotona princeps. Lineage (NCBI taxonomy): Eukaryota > Metazoa > Chordata > Mammalia > Lagomorpha > Ochotonidae > Ochotona > Ochotona princeps. The sequence continues at coordinate 7,414 of NW_026700883.1, read as the reverse complement.
GTTTCACATGCAACCAACTCCACATTCACAGGCAACTTCAGCGCCACAGCCGTTTTCAGATAGCCCTCAATGAAAAGGCTCTAGACGCAAATATTCGTTTGAGAGCAAATTCAATCAAGGAAACACTGCATGTTGCTGAAGGGCATATTGAAGAAGGATCAGCCGGACCGGTCTTGTGGGAGAACAACTCCATTTGGCTCACTAACTTCACACACCATCAGGCTTCCAAGCAGCTCTCAAGGAAACTCAGTTTTCACACTCTATGCTTAGTGCCCTTTCACTGCATTATCTAGGAATGAACCTGGTAGAGCATCCCACACAAACGAATGCTCCACATGCGGGTTTCACATGCCACCAACTCCACATTCACAGGCAACTTCAGCGCCACAGCCGTTTTCAGATAGCCCTCAATGCAAAGGCTCTAGACGCAAATATTGGTGTGAGAGCAAATTCAATCAAGGAAACACTGCATGTTGGTGAAGGGCAAGTTGAAGAAGGATCAGCAGAGTGGTTCTTGTGGGAGAACAACTCCATTTGGCTCACTAACTTCACACACCATCAGGCTTCCAAGCAGCTCTCAAGGAAACTCAGTTTTCACACTCTATGCTTAGTGCCCTTTGAGTGCCTAGGACTGAAATGAAGCTTGGTGAGCATCCCACACAAACGAATGCTCCACATGCGGGTTTCACATGCCACCAACTCCACATTCACAGGCAACTTCAGCGCCACAGCCATTTTCAGATAGCCCTCAATGCAAAGGCTCTAGACGCAAATATTGGTGTGAGAGCTAATTCAATCAAGGAAACACTGCATGTTGGTGAAGGGCATATTGAAGAAGGATCAGCCGAGTGGTTCTTGTGGGAGAACAACTCCATTTGGCTCACTAACTTCACACACCATCAGGCTTCCAAGCAGCTCTCAAGGAAACTCAGTTTTCACACTCTATGCTTAGTGCTCTTTCACTGCATTATCTAGAAACGAACCTGGTAAAGCATTCCACACAAAAGAATGCTCCACATGCGGGTTTCACATGCCACCAACTCCACATTCACAGGCAACTTCAGCGCCACAGCCGTTTTCAGATAGCCCTCAATGCAAAGGCTCTAGACGCAAATATTGGTGTGAGAGCTAATTCAATCAAGGAAACACTGCATGTTGGTGAAGGGCATATTGAAGAAGGATCAACCAAGTGGTTTTTGTGGGAGAACAACTCCATTTGGCTCACTAACTTCACACACCATCAGGCTTCCAAGCAGCTCTCAAGGAAACTCAGTATTCACACTCTATGCTTAGTGCCCTTTCACTGCATTATCTAGGAATGAACCTGGTAGAGCATCCCACACAAACGAATGCTCCACATGCGGGTTTCACATGCCACCAACTCCACATTCACAGGCAACTTCAGCGCCACAGCCGTTTTCAGATAGCCCTCAATGCAAAGGCTCTAGACGCAAATATTGGTGTGAGAGCTAATTCAATCAAGGAAACACTGCATGTTGCTGAAGGGCATATTGAAGAAGGATCAGCCGAGTGGTTCTTGTGGGAGAACAACTCCATTTGGCTCACTAACTTCACACACCATCAGGCTTCCAAGCAGCTCTCAAGGAAACTCAGTTTTCACACTCTATGCTTAGTGCCCTTTCACTGCATTATCTGGGAGTAAACCTGGTGAGCATCCCACACAAACGAATGCTCCACATGCGGGTTTCACATGCCACCAACTCCACATTCACAGGCAACTTTAGCGCCACAGCCGTTTTCAGACAGCCCTCAATGCAAAGGCTCTAGACGCAAATATTGGTGTGAGAGCTAATTCAATCAAGGAAACACTGCATGTTGGTGAAGGGCATATTGAAGAAGGATCAGCCGGACCGGTCTTGTGGGAGAACAACTCCATTTGGCTCACTAACTTCACACACCATCAGGCTTCCAAGCAGCTCTCAAGGAAACTCAGTTTTCACACTCTATGCTTAGTGCCCTTTGAGTGCATTATCTAGGAATGAACCTGGTAGAGCATCCCAAACAAAAGAATGCTCCACATGCGGGTTTCACATGCCACAAACTCCACATTCACAGGCAACTTCAACGCCACAGCCGTTTTCAGATAGCCCTCAATTCAAAGGCTCTAGACGCAAATATTGGTGTGAGAGCTAATTCAATCAAGGAAACACTGCATGTTGGTGAAGGGCATATTGAAGAAGGATGAACCAAGTGGTTCTTGTGGGATAACAACTCCATTTGGCTCACTAACTTCACACACCATCAGGCTTCCAAGCAGCTCTCAAGGAAACTCAGTTTTCACACTCTATGCTTAGTGCCTTTTGAGTGCATTATCTAGGAATGAACCTGGTAGAGCATCCCACACAAACGAATGCTCCACATGCGGGTTTCACATGCCACCAACTCCACATTCACAGGCAACTTCAGCGCCAAGGCGTTTTCAGATAGCCCTCAATGCAAAGGCTCTAGACGCAAATATTGGTGTGAGAGCTAATTCAATCAAGGAAACACTGCATGTTGGTGAAGGGCATATTGAAGAAGGATCGGCCGAGTGGTTCTTGTGGGAGAACAACTCCATTTGGCTCACTAACTTCACACACCATCAGGCTTCCAAGCAGCTCTCAAGGAAACTCAGTTTTCACACTCTATGCTTCGTGCCCTTTGAGTGCATTATCTAGGAATGAACCTGGTAGAGCATCCCAAACAAAAGAATGCTCCACATGCGGGTTTCACATGCCACCAACTCCACATTCACAGGCAACTTCAGCGCCACAGCCATTTTCAGATAGCCCTCAATGCAAAGGCTCTAGACGCAAATATTGGTGTGAGAGCTAATTCAATCAAGGAAACACTGCATGTTGGTGAAGGGCATATTGAAGAAGGATGAACCAAGTGGTTCTTGTGGGAAAACAACTCCATTTGGCTCACTAACTTCACACACCATCAGGCTTCCAAGCAGCTCTCAAGGGAACTCAGTTTTCACACTCTATGCTTAGTGCCCTTTCACTGCATTATCTAGGAATGAAGCTTGGTGAGCATCCACACAAACGAATGCTCCACATGCGGGTTTCACATGCCACCAACTCCACATTCACAGGCAACTTCAGCGCCACAGCCATTTTCAGATAGCCCTCAATGCAAAGGCTCTAGACGCAAATATTGGTGTGAGAGCTAATTCAATCAAGGAAACACTGCATGTTGGTGAAGGGCATATTGAAGAAGGATCAGCCGAGTGGTTCTTGTGGGAGAACAACTCCATTTGGCTCACTAACTTCACACACCATCAGGCTTCCAAGCAGCTCTCAAGGAAACTCAGTTTTCACACTCTATGCTTAGTGCTCTTTCACTGCATTATCTAGAAACGAACCTGGTAAAGCATTCCACACAAAAGAATGCTCCACATGCGGGTTTCACATGCCACCAACTCCACATTCACAGGCAACTTCAGCGCCACAGCCGTTTTCAGATAGCCCTCAATGCAAAGGCTCTAGACGCAAATATTGGTGTGAGAGCTAATTCAATCAAGGAAACACTGCATGTTGGTGAAGGGCATATTGAAGAAGGATCAACCAAGTGGTTTTTGTGGGAGAACAACTCCATTTGGCTCACTAACTTCACACACCATCAGGCTTCCAAGCAGCTCTCAAGGAAACTCAGTATTCACACTCTATGCTTAGTGCCCTTTGAGTGCATTATCTAGGAATGAACCTGGTAGAGCATCCCACACAAACGAATGCTCCACATGCGGGTTTCACATGCCACCAACTCCACATTCACAGGCAACTTCAGCGCCACAGCCGTTTTCAGATAGCCCTCAATGCAAAGGCTCTAGACGCAAATATTGGTGTGAGAGCTAATTCAATCAAGGAAACACTGCATGTTGGTGAAGGGCATATTGAAGAAGGATCAGCCGAGTGGTTCTTGTGGGAGAACAACTCCATTTGGCTCACTAACTTCACACACCATCAGGCTTCCAAGCAGCTCTCAAGGAAACTCAGTTTTCACACTCTATGCTTAGTGCCCTTTCACTGCATTATCTAGGAGTAAACCTGGTAGAGCATCCCACACAAACGAATGCTCCACATGCGGGTTTCACATGCCACCAACTCCACATTCACAGGCAACTTTAGCGCCACAGCCGTTTTCAGACAGCCCTCAATGCAAAGGCTCTAGACGCAAATATTGGTGTGAGAGTTAATACAATCAAGGAAACACTGCATGTTGGTGAAGGGCATATTGAAGAAGGATCAGCCGGACCGGTCTTGTGGGAGAACAACTCCATTTGGCTCACTAACTTCACACACCATCAGGCTTCCAAGCAGCTCTCAAGGAAACTCAGTTTTCACACTCTATGCTTAGTGCCCTTTGAGTGCATTATCTAGGAATGAACCTGGTAGAGCATCCCAAACAAAAGAATGCTCCACATGCGGGTTTCACATGCCACAAACTCCACATTCACAGGCAACTTCAACGCCACAGCCGTTTTCAGATAGCCCTCAATGCAAAGGCTCTAGACGCAAATATTGGTGTGAGAGCTAATTCAATCAAGGAAACACTGCATGTTGGTCAAGGGCATATTGAAGAAGGATCAACCAAGTGGTTCTTGTGGGAGAACAACTCCATTTGGCTCACTAACTTCACACACCATCAGGCTTCCAAGCAGCTCTCAAGGAAACTCAGTTTTCACACTCTATGCTTAGTGCCCTTTGAGTGCATTATCTAGGAATGAACCTGGTAGAGCATCCCACACAAACGAATGCTCCACATGCGGGTTTCACATGCCACCAACTCCACATTCACAGGCAACTTCAGCGCCAAGGCGTTTTCAGATAGCCCTCAATGCAAAGGCTCTAGACGCAAATATTGGTGTGAGAGCTAATTCAATCAAGGAAACACTGCATGTTGGTGAAGGGCATATTGAAGAAGGATCGGCCGAGTGGTTCTTGTGGGAGAACAACTCCATTTGGCTCACTAACTTCACACACCATCAGGCTTCCAAGCAGCTCTCAAGGAAACTCAGTTTTCACACTCGATGCTTAGTGCCCTTTCACTGCATTATCTAGGAATGAACCTGGTAGAGCATCCCAAACAAAAGAATGCTCCACATGCGGGTTTCACATGCCACAAACTCCACATTCACAGGCAACTTCAGCGCCACAGCCATTTTCAGATAGCCCTCAATGCAAAGGCTCTAGACGCAAATATTGGTGTGAGAGCTAATTCAATCAAGGAAACACTGCATGTTGGTGAAGGGCATATGAAGAAGGATGAACCAAGTGGTTGTTGTGGGAGAACAACTCCATTTGGCTCACTAACTTCACACACCATCAGGCTTCCAAGCAGCTCTCAAGGGAACTCAGTTTTCACACTCTATGCTTAGTGCCCTTTCACTGCATTATCTAGGAATGAAGCTTGGTGAGCATCCCACACAAACGAATGCTCCACAGGCGGGTTTCACATTCAACCAACTCCACATTCACAGGCAACTTCAGCGCCACAGCCGTTTTCAGATAGCCCTCAATGCAAAGGCTCTAGACGCAAATATTGGTGTGAGAGCTAATTCAATCAAGGAAACACTGCATGTTGGTGAAGGGCATATTGAAGAAGGATCAGCCGAGTCGTTCTTGTGGAGAACAACTCCATTTGGCTCACTAACTTCACACACCATCAGGCTTCCAAGCAGCTCTCAAGGAAACTCAGTTTTCACACTCTATGCTTAGTGCCCTTTGAGTGCATTATCTAGGAATGAACCTGGTAAGGCATCCCACACAAACGAAGGCTCCACATGCGGGTTTCACATGCCACCAACTCCACATTCACAGGCAACTTCAGCGCCACAGCCGTTTTCAGATAGCCCTCAATGCAAAGGCTCTAGACGCAAATATTGGTGTGAGAGCAAATTCAATCAAGGAAACACTGCGTGTTGGTGAAGGGCATATTGAAGAAGGATCAGCCGAGTGGTTCTTGTGGGAGAACAACTCCATTTGGCTCACTAACTTCACACACCATCAGGCTTCCAAGCAGCTCTCAAGGAAACTCAGTTTTCACACTCTATGCTTAGTGCCCTTTGCGTGCCTAGGACTGAAATGAAGCTTGGTGAGCATCCCACACAAACGAATGCTCCACATGCGGGTTTCACATGCCACCAACTCCACATTCACAGGCAACTTCAGCGCCACAGCCGTTTTCAGATAGCCCTCAATGCAAAGGCTCTAGACGCAAATATTGGTGTGAGAGCTAATTCAATCAAGGAAACACTGCATGTTGGTGAAGGGCATATTGAAGAAGGATCAGCCGAGAGGTTCTTGTGGGAGAACAACTCCATTTGGCTCACTAACTTCACACACCATCAGGCTTCCAAGCAGCTCTCAAGGAAACTCAGTTTTCACACTCTATGCTTAGTGCCCTTTCACTGCATTATCTAGGAATGAACCTGGTAGAGCATCCCACACAAACGAATGCTCCAAATGCGGGTTTCACATGCCACCAACTCCACATTCACAGGCAACTTCAGCGCCACAGCCGTTTTCAGATAGCCCTCAATGCAAAGGCTCTAGACGCAAATATTGGTGTGAGAGCTAATTCAATCAAGGAAACACTGCGTGTTGGTGAAGGGCATATTGAAGAAGGATCAGCCGAGTGGTTCTTGTGGGAGAACAACTCCATTTGGCTCACTAACTTCACACACCATCAGGCTTCCAAGCAGCTCTCAAGGAAACTCAGTTTTCACACTCTATGCTTAGTGCCCTTTGAGTGCCTAGGACTGAAATGAAGCATGGTGAGCATCCCACACAAACGAATGCTCCACATGCGGGTTTCACATGCCACCAACTCCACAATCACAGGCAACTTTAGCGCCACAGCCGTTGTCATATAGCCCTCAAGGCAAAGGCTCTAGACGTAAATATTCGTTTGAGAGCTAATTCAATCAAGGAAACACTGCATGTTGGTGAATGGCATATTGAAGAAGGATGAACCAAGTGGTTCTTGTGGGAGAACAACTCCATTTGGCTCACTAACTTCACACACCATCAGGCTTCCAAGCAGCTCTCAACGAAACTTAGTTTTCACACTATAGGCTTAGTGCCCTTTGAGTGCATTATCTAGGAATGAATCTAGTAGAGCATCCCACACAAACGAATGCTCCACATGCGGGTTTCACATGCCACCAACTCCACATTCACAGGCAACTTCAGCGCCACAGCCGTTTTCAGATAGCCCTCAATGCAAAGGCTCTAGACGCAAATATTGGTGTGAGAGCTAATTCAATCAAGGAAACACTGCATGTTGCTGAAGGGCATATTGAAGAAGGATCAGCCGAGTGGTTCTTGTGGGAGAACAACTCCATTTGGCTCACTAACTTCACACACCATCTTGCTTCCAAGCAGCTCTCAAGGAAACTCAGTTTTCACAC
>NW_026700882.1:0-23262 GCF_030435755.1 Ochotona princeps | reverse complement strand
GGAACCTCTGGCTGAGTCCCCAACACAGAGAGAAGGCCGGGCTCTGAGGATCTCTCTCGCTGAGGCCCCAGCAGAGAGTGTAGGTGGCACCGGGGGTCCCTCTTGCTGAGGCCCCAGAAGAGGGATTCCAGAGTGGACCCTCTAACTGGGGCCCCAGCAGCGAGGAAGGGGTCGCCAGGGTTCCCCCTTGCTGAGGCCCCAACAGAGGGGGTCCCCAGGGGGACACTCTCGCTGAGGCTCTAGCAGAGGGGGTCCCGAGTGGTCCCTTCTCGCCTAGGCCCCAGCAGAGAGGTTAGGTGGCTCCGGGTGTCCCTCTAGCTGAGGCCCAAGCAAAGTGGGTCACCGGGGTTCCCCCTTGCTGAGGCCCCAGCAGAGGGGTTCCCAAGGGGGACCCTCTCGCTGAGGCCCCAGCAGAGAGGGAGGGGTCGCCAGGGTTACCCCTCATTGAGTCCCCATAAGAGGGGGTCCCCAGGGGGACACTCTCACTGAGGCCCCAGGAGAGGTGTTCCCCAGGGGGACCCTCTCGCGGAGAACCCAGCAGAGAGAGTGTGGGAGTCAGGGGTCCCTCTCGCTGAGGCCCCAGCAAAGAAAGGGTCCCTCTCACTGAGGCCCCAGCAGAGGGGGTCCCCAGGGGGACAATCTTGCTGTGGCCTCAGTAGAGTTTGTCCAGAGTGGGACCCTCTCGCTGAGGCCCCAGCAGTAAGGGAGGGAGGGTCCGAAGGTGACCCTCTCCCTGAGGCCCCAGCAGATAAGGAGGGGGGCTCCGGGGGTGCATCTCGCTGAGGCCCCAGCACAGGGGGTCCTGAGGGGTATCCTCTCGCTGAGGACCCAGCAGAGAGGGTAGGTGGCACCAGGGGTCCCTCTTGCTGAGGCCCCAGCAGAGGGATTCCAGAGGGGGACCCTCTCGCTGAGGCCCCAGCAGCAAGGGAGGGGTTGCCGGGGGTCACTCTAGCTGAAGCCCAGGCAGAGGGGCTCCAGAGGGTAATCCTCTCATTGAGGCTCCAGCAGAGACGGAGGTGGTGTCCGAGGTGGACCCTCTTCCTGAGGTCCAAGGAGAGGGGCCCCGGGGGGTACCTTCTCACTGAGGCTCCAGCAGAGAGGGAGGGGTGCTGGGGTCAGTATCACTGAGGCCCTAGCAGTGAGGGAGGGGGGCTCTGGGGGTCCCTCTCGCTTAGGCCCCAACAGGCGGGGTCCCGAAAGGGACCCTCTCTCAGAGGCCCCAGCAGAGATTGAGTCTCTGGCTGGGAGGGTCATTCTTGCATAGGCCCCAGCAGAGAAAGGGTCCCTCTCGCTGAGGCCCCAGCAGAGGTTGTCCCGAGTGGGACCCTCTCACAGAGGCCCCAGCAGAGAGAGGGAGGGTCCGAGGAACACGCTCTCACAGAGGCCCCAGTGGAGGGGCTCCCAGGATGACCCACTCACTGAGGCCCCAGCAGCTAGTTAGGGGGGCTGTGGTGGTCCCTCTTGCTGAGTACCCAGCAGTGGAGTCCCGAAGGGGACCCTCTCGCGGAGGCCCCAGCAGAAACAGAGAGAGAGAGGAAGACGAGGGTCCCTCTTGCTGATGCCCCAGCTGAGGGGGTGCCAAGGGGGACACCCTCGCTGAGGTCCCTGCAGACAGAGATGTGCGGTCCGAGGGGGACCCTCTCGCTGAGGCCCCAGCAAAGGAGGTACCAAGGTGGACAATCTCGCTGAAGCCCCAGTACAGGGGGTCCCGAGTGGTCTCTTTTGCTGAGGCCCCAGCAGTGAGGGAGGAGTCGCCAGGGGTCCCTCTCTCTGAGGCCCCAGCAGAGGGGATCCCTAGGGGATCCCTCACTGAGGCCCCAGCAGAGAGAGGGGGGCGAGGGTCCCACTCCCTGAGACCCCAGCAGAGACAAGTGGGGGTCCAAATGCTAACTTCTCTCGGGGCCCCAGAAAAGAGAGAGAGAGAGAGGTGCCAAGTGTCCCTCTCGCTGAGGCCCCAGCAGAGGGGGTCCCTATGGAGACCCTCTCGCTGAGGCCCCAGCAGCGAGGGAGGGGGCGCCAGGGAACCCTCTCGCTGAGGCCCCAGTAGAGGGTGTCTCAAGGGAGTTCCTCTCGATGAGGCCCCAGCAGAGATGGAGGTGGTATCCGAGGGGGACCCTCTTCCTGAGGCCCAAGGAGAGGGGGTCCCGAGGGGTACCTTCCTGCTGAGGCTCCAGCAGAGATGGAGGGGTGCTCGGGGGTCCGTCTCACTGAGGCCGCAGCAACTAGGGAGGGGGGCTCTGGGGGTCCCTCTCGCTTCGGCCGCAGCAGACTGGGTCCCGAGGCAGACCCTCTCTCAGATGCCCAAGCAGAGATAGAGGCTCTGGCTGGGAGGGTCCCTCTCGCTGAGGTTCCAGCACAGAGACAGGGTCCTTCTCGCTGAGGCCTGAGTAGAGGTTGTCCCGAGGGGGACATTCTCGCTGAGGTCCCAGCAGTTAGAGAGGGAGGGTCCGAGAGTGACCCTCTCGCTGAGGCCCCAGCAGAGTGGGTCCCCAGGGTGACCCTCTTGCTGAGGAACCAGCAGAGAGAAAGGGGGGTCTGAGAAGGAACCTCTCGCTGACCCCAGCAGAGGGGGTTCTGAGGGGTACCTTCTCACTGAGGTTCCAGCATAGAGGGAGGGGGTGTCCCGCTGGGGACCCTCTCGCTGTGGCCCCAGCAGAGATGGAGGGGTGCTTGGGAGTCCTTCTCGCTTAGGCCGCAGCAGCAGAGGGGGGCGCTGGGGGACCCTCTCGCTGAAACCTCAGCAGAGGGGTTCTCAAGGGAGTCCCTCTCGATGAGGCCCCAACAGATGGGATCCCTAGGGGACCCTCTCGCTGAGGCCCCATCAGAGAGAGAGAGAGAGAGAAAGGGGGTGGTTGTGAGTCGCTCTCGCTGAGGCCCCGGCATCGAGTGAGTGGGGCTCTGGGGTTCCTCTCGCAGAGGACCCAGCAGAGAGGTAGTGGGACTCAGGGGTCCCTCTCACTGAGGCCCCAGAGGACGGGGTCCTGAGGGGGACCCTCTGGCTGAGTCCCCAACAGAGAGAGGGTCGGGCTCTGATGATCTCTCTCGATGAGTCCCAGGCAGAGAGAGAGGGGGGTCTGGGGGGACCATCTTGCTGAGGCCCCAGCAGAGAGGGTCCCAAGTGGAATCCTCTCACTGAGGCCACAGCATTGAGAGAGGAGGGGTCGGATGGGGACACTCTCACTGAGGCATCAGCAAAGGGGGTCCCGAGTGGTACCTTCTCGCCTAGGCCCCAGCAGAGAGATTAGGTGGCTCCGGGTGTCCCTCTAGCTGAGGCCCAAGCAAAGGGGGTCACCGGGGTCCCCCTCGCTGAGGCCCCAGCAGAGGGGGTCCCGAGGGGGACACTCTCGCTGAGGCTCCAGCAGAGGGGGTCCCGAGTGGTCCCTTCTCGCCTAGGCCCCAGCAGAGAGGTTAGGTGGCTCCGGGTGTCCCTCTAGCTGAGGCCCAAGCAAAGGGGATCCTTGGGGTTCCCCCTCGCTGAGGCCCCAGCAAAGGGGGTCCCAAGGGGGACCCTCTAGCTGAGGCCCCAGCAGAGAGGGAGGGGTCGCGAGGGTTTCCCCTCGCTGAGTCCCCAACAGAGGGGGTCCCGAGGGGGTCCCTCTCACTGAGGCCCCAGGAGAGGTGGTTCCCAGGGGGACCTGCTCGCGGAGGACCCAGCAGAGAGAGTGTGGGACTCAGGGGTCTCTCTAACTGAGGCCCCAGAAGACGCGGTCTTGAGGGGGACCCTCTGGCTGAGTCCCCAACACAGAGAGAGGGTCGGGCTCTGAGGATCTCTCTCGCTGAGGCCCCAGCAGAGAGTGTAGGTGGCACCGGGGGTCCCTCTTGCTGAGGTCCCAACAGAGGGATTCCAGAGTGGACCCTCTAACTGGGGCCCCAGCAGCGAGGAAGGGTTCGCTGGGGGTCCCACTAGCTGAAGCCCAGGTAGAGAGAGAGGGTGGTTCGACGAGGACCGTCTCGCTGAGACCCAGGCAGAGGGGCTCACGAGATGGACCATCTTGCAGATGCCCCAGCAGATAGGGAGGGGATGGAGGGGGTGTTCCAAGGGTCCCTCTCACTTAGGCCCCAGCAGAGTGGGTCTCCAGATGACCGGGTCTTGTGGCTCATTTGGAGAGTGAATCATCGGACGGAAGATCTTTCTCTGTCTCTTCTCTCTGTATATCTGACTTTGGAATAAAATACATAAATCTGTTTAAAAAAAAAAAAAAAGGGTAGGGCAGCATCGGGCACCCTCGTGGCCACCAGAACTCACTGCAGGATGCTCATCCAAGGCTCTCCTGCCAAATCAATGGAAGCACCCCAGCTCAGAGAGGCATTTGCTCTCAAGGACACTCTTTTTACAGCTTGCACACAAGTCCCATGACGGAAGCCATATGCACGCCCTGGGGGTCTGCATTGACAGAAAAAAGCAGTCTAGAGTCACAGCACAGCACACAGCATGCTCCCTCGCAAGAGGCCAGCAGCTTTCTGTCTTTTTCTTCCTCCCTCCTGCCTCCCTCTGTCCTCTTTTCTTGGAAGCACAGAGGAACAGAGAGGGAGAGACAGAATCTTGCTTGCATCTGCTGGCTCACATCCCCAAGGACCACCACCAGAGCCAGCTGTGGCTGGGTCAGGACAAGCCCAGGAACCAGGAGCTCCCTCCAGATCTCCCAAAGGGGCACAGGGGCACACGGGCACAGGGGCACAAGCCCCTGCAGCATCCTCCGCTGCTCTCCCAGGAGGATCGGCAGGGAGCTGGACTGCATGGGAAGCAGCCTGGATTTGAAGCAGCACCCATACAGGCCATCCACCTGGCAGGCTGAGGCTTGACACACTGGGACAATACCCTGCACCACACCACACCACACACAACACACACCACACCACACCAATCCTTGCTGGACCCTTCAGCAGATCCTTCACCAGGCTGCTGAAGGTGCCTGTCCCCTTGGCTTGCACAACTTATGCTGTTCCGTGCTGTGAGAGCAGCCAGTGCAGACGAGGGATCCAGGCATGTTGCTACTCTACCGGTCCTGGGGAGAAGGACCTCTGTGAAGAACAGATGTCAGCTGTTGGGATGTCTTGTGGAAGATGGCACATCAGCGGCAGCCAACGGTCCACAGCTGACCAGCAGGAGGAAGAGTCTTGAATCCAGAAGGATCCATGGAGGAGGGTGAAGCACTCCCTGGTGAACAAGAGTGCAGCAGCATCTGGCTGGAGGCTGTGAGGCCAAATTCCTGCCTCCAAAGCACATGACAGGGATGGCTGACCCCTCAAGTGCTAGCTAGAGATAGGAAAGGCAGCTTTGTGCACCCTGTTGTGTGCAGGAAGCACAGGCCCTGAAAGCCCTACCTTGTGCGGGCCTTGGTGGCTACCCGGCCATCATCATATGTGCTGGGCAGCAGGGCTGCATGTTGCAGGGTGCTTTCTTTAGCAGCTAGGGCCTGGGACTTCCTATTGCAGATGGCTGGTGACCTCTGGTGCCTCCTTCCCATCCACCTGGCTCCTGGCTTAGGAGCCCACATGCCCAGACACCACTCAGCTAGGCCAAGGCAGGCCGAGTAGTGTATCACCCTAACCACCACCCAACACATGCAAAAATACATCAAGCCGGGGCCCATCAGCGTGGCCTAGTGGCCAAAGTCCTTGCCTTGAACGCGCCGGGATCCCATATGGGCACCGGTTCTAATCCTGGCTGCTCCACTTCCCATCCAGCTCCCTGCTTGTGGCATGGCAAAGCAGTCTAGGACGGCCCAAAGCTTTGGGACCCTGCACCCACATGGAAGACCCGGAAGAGGTTCCAAGTTCCCAGCTTCAGATTGGCGTGCACCAGCCATTGCGGCTCACTTGGAGAATGAATCATTGGACGGAAGATCTTCCTCTCTGTCTCTCCTCCTCTCTGTATCTTGGACTTTGTAATAAAAAAAAAAGGTCCATGAAGCCCTCTTGGCAGCCCATCAAGGAGCTGCTCCACTTGCCAAAGAATTCCCGGAGCCTGCATCTCAGGGTGCTCTGCGAGGAATGTGGGTGGCGGTAAGGTTTCCCGGGACCTCATCTGGCCAAGTACAACCCCAGTGGGCTGGTGTTTAACACCAGCTCACAGAGGGCTCTGAGGATACAGGCATGGGACTCCAGCTCCCTGAGGGCCTGTGGGCATGCTGACATAGGACACCACCTCCCAGGGTTCTTTAAGTGCCCTGCTGTTAAAGGCACCCTGACACTTCCTATCACAGAGGCCTGGGCTGATGCTAGGCCCCAAGCGTCCTCCACCCCTCCTGGGCTTTGGTATGTGGGCTGTTCGGCCTTGGAGCCCTGATCTTTCAACAGCACGTGTACCAGAATACTGTCCGGGACACCCACCTGATGCTAGGATGGCTCGGGCTGGACTGTCTAGAGCTCAGAAGGCCTGAGCCCACCAGGGGTAGAAAGGGCAGCTTGGGGCCCGGCGCCGTAGCCTAGCAACTAAAGTTCTCGCCTTGAACGTGCTGGGATTCCATATGGGCACCGGTTCTAATCCCGGCTGCTCCACTTCCTATCCAGATCCCTGCTTGTGGCCTGGGAAAGCAGTCGAGGACGGCCCAAAGCTTTGGAAACTTGCACCCACATGGGAGACCCAGAAGAGGCTCCAGGTTCCCGGCTTTGGATCGGCGTGCACCAGCCATTGTGGCTCACTTGGGGAGTGAATCATCGGACGGAAGATCTTCCTCTCTGTCTCTCCTCCTCTCTGTATATCTGACCTTGGAATAAAATAAATAAATGTGTAAAAAAGAAAAGAAAAAAAAAGTAAAGAACGAACGAACGGCGGCTTTGGGCGACCTCTCGTGGCTACCAGCACTCAGTGCAGGACGCTCATCCAAGGCTCTCCAGCATGGATGAAGGTCCTCTGCTGCCGGTCCCCAGCAGGGAGGAGCGTCCTCTGCTGGCAGACCCAAAAAGAGAGGAGGGTCCTCTACTGCAGGACCCCAGCAGAAAAGAGGGCCCTCTACTGCCGGACGCCAGCATAGAGGAGGATTCTCAGATGTCAGACCCAACAGAGAGGATGGTCTTGTGGTGCTGGATCCTAGCAGAGAAGAATGTCCTCTGGTGCTGGAACTCAGCAGAGAGGAGGGTGCTCCGCTTCTGGACCCCAGCAGAGAGGAGTTTCCTCTGCTGCTGGACCACAGCAGAAGACGAGGCTTCTCTGGTGTTGCACTACAGCAGACAGGAGGGTCCTCTGCTGCCAGACCCCAGCAGAGAGGAAGTTCCTCTGCTGCTGGACCCCAGCAGTGAGGAGGGTCCTCTGCTGCTGGACCCAATCAGAGAGGGGGCTCCTCTGGTGCCGGTCCCCAGCAGCAGTTGAGGGTCCTGTTGTGCAGGACCCATTCAGAGAGGGGGATCTTCTGGTGCCGAAACCCAGCAGCAGTTGAGGGTAATCTGATACAAGATGCCAGTAGGGAGGTGGTTCCTGTGGTGCCAGACACCAGCAGAGAGATGGTCCTCTGCTGCTGGACCCAATTAGAGAGGGGGGTCCTCTGGTGCCGGGCCCCAGCAGGAGTTGAGGGTCTTGTGCTGCAGGACCCATGTAGAGCGGGGAGTCTTTTGGTGCCGGACCCAAGCAGCAGAGGAGGGTACTCTGATGCAGGACCCTAGGAGCAGAGGACGGTCCTCTGGTGCTGGACGACAGCACGGAGGATGGTCCTGTTGTACTGGACCCCAGCAGCAGAGGAGGATCCTCTGGTGCCGGAACCCAGCAGAGAGAGATTCCACTACTGTCTGACCCCAGCAGAGAGGAGGCTCCTTTGCTGCAGGAACACAGCAGAGAACAGGGTCCTCTGCAGCCACACCCCAGCAGAGAGGAGGGTACTCTGATGCCGAACACCTGCAGCGGAGGGGGGTCTTCTTCTGCTGTACCCCAGCAGAGACCAGGGTCCTCAGCTGCCTGTCCCCAGCAGGAAGGAGTGTCTTCTGGAGCCTGACCCCAGCAGAGAGGTCCTCTCCTGCTTCCTCTCTTTGGTGTTCAGCAGGATAGGAGGGTCCTTGGCTGCTGGACTCCAGCAGAGAGAAGGGTCCTTTGCAGCATTTTACTCGCTGGACCCTAGCACAGACGAGGGTCCTCACGTGCTAGACCCAGCAGAGAGGAACGTCATATGGTGCCAAACCCAGACAGAGAGGTGGGTCCTCTGCTGCTTCCTCTTTGTTTTGGCAGAGCAGAGAGGAGTGTCCTCTGCTGCTGGATCACAGAAGAGAGGAGGGTCCTCTGCTGCTTCCTCCCTGCTGGGGTCCAGCAGAGGTGGTCCACTGCTTCTGGACCCCAGCAGTGAGTGGGTCCTCTGCTCCTGGACCCCAGCAGAATGAAGGGACCTCTGTTGCCGGACCCCAGCAGAAGGAGAGGGTTCTCTGCTCCCCGACCACAACAGAAGAGGAGGGTCCTCTGCTGCGGCCTCTCTTTGAAGTCCATGAGGAAATGAGGGTCCTTTAGAACTTCTTCTCTGCTGAGGTCGTGCAGCATAGGAGGGTCATCTTCTGCAGGGGTTCAGCAGGAGAGGAGGGTCCTCAGCTGCTGGAAGCAAGGCAAAGTGGAGTGTCCACTGCTGCCAGACCCCAGCAGGGAAGTGGGTCCTCTGCAGCGGTACCCCAGCAATACAGGAGGGTAATTTGCTGCCGGACCCCAGTAAAGAAGAGGGTCTTCTTCTGCTGGACCCCAGTAGAGAGGATGGTCCTCTGTTGCTTCGTCTATGCTGGACACCCGCAGTGAGGAGAGTCCTCTGGTTCTGCACCCCAGCAGGAAGGAGAGTACTCTACTGCTGGACTTCAGCAGAGAGGACGGTCCTCTGCTGATTCCTCTCCACTGGGGTCCAACGGAGAGGAGGGTCCTATTTTTCCGGACCCCAGCAGTAGAGTAGGACCCTCTGCTGCCCGACCCCAGCAGAGGGGTGTTCTCTGGTGCCGGATCCCTGCAGAAGAGGGAACTTTTCTGCTGCCGGACCCAGCAGAGAGGATGGTCCTCGGCTGTCGGATCTCACAGGGACGAGTGTCATCTGCTGCAGGACCACAGAAGGAAGGAGGGTCCCCTGTTGCCAGACCCAGCAGAACAGGAGGGTCCCCTGCTGTTTCTTTCTTTATTGTCCAACAGAAGAGGATTGTCATCTGCTCCTTTCTCTCTGCAGGAAAAGAGCAGTGAGGGGGAACCTATGGTGCCAGGCAGCAGCAGAGAGGAGGATCTTGTGCTGCCGGACCCCAGCAGAAGAGGATGGTCCTCTGCTGCCGGACCCCAGCAGAGATGAGGGTCCTCCTCTGGACCCCAGCATAGAGGAGGGTCCTCTGCTGCTTCTTCTCTGCTGGACCCCAGCAGAGAGGGGGATCCTCTGGTGATGGACCTCAACAGAGAGGAGGGTCCTCTACTGCTGTACCCCAGTAGAGAGGATGGTCCTCTGCTGATTCCTCTCTGATGGGGTCCAACGGAGAGGAGGTTCTTATGCTGCCGGACACCAAAAGCAGAGGATGGGCATCTGCTGCTGGACATCAGCAGCAGATGAGGGTCTTCTGTTGCCGGACCCCAGCAGAGAGGAGGGTCCTCCACTGCTGAACCCCAGCAGGGAGGTGGGTCCTCGGCTGTCAGGCCCCAGCAGGGAGTAGGGCCCTCTGTTGCCAGACCCCAGCAGAGAGGAGTGTTCCCTGCTGCGAGACCCCAGCAGAGAGCATGGTCCTCTGCTGCCGGACCCCAGCAGAAGAGGAGGTTCCTCTGCCGCATCCTCTCTTTGGGGTCGAACAGGAGTTGAGTGTCCTCTGTATCTCCTCTCTGCTGGGGTCCAGCAGCAGAGGAGGGTCCTATGCTGCAGGTGTCCCGCAGGAGAGTAGGAACTCTGCTGCTTAAACCCAGCAGAAGTGGTGTGTCATCTGCTGCAGGACCCCAGCAGAGTGGAGGTTCCTGTGCTGCTTCCTCTGGTGCTGGACCCCAGCAGAGAAGAGGGTCCTCTTGTGCTAGACCCATGCAGAGAGGGGGCCCTCTGCTGCCGGACCACAGCAGGGAGCAGAGTTCATTCTTCTAGACCTCAGCAGGGACGATGGTCCTCTGCTGCCAGACCCCAGTACAGAGGAGGGTCCTCTGCTGCCGGAAACCATCAGAGAGGCGGCTCCTTTGCTGCTACCTCTCTGCTGGGGTCCAACAGAGTGGAGGATCTACTGTTTCCAGACCCCAGCAGCAGAGCAGGGTGCTCTGGTGCTGGAAAACAGCAGGGAGTAGGGTCCCCTGCTGCCGGCAGCATCAGCAGTGGTGGGTCCTCTAATGCCGGAACCAAGCTACAAAGGGGGGTACTCTGATGCTAGACCCCAGCAGCTGTGGAGGGTCCTCTGGTGCTGTCGGACCCCAGCAGAGAGGAAGCAGCAGAGGACTCGCCTCTCTGCTGGGGTCCTACAGAGTGAAGGGTCCTCTGCTACCAGACCCCAGCAGCAGTAGAGCGTCCTCTTCAGCCATAAACCAGCAGGGAGAATGGTTCTCTACTGTCAGTCCCAGCAGCAGAGGAGGGTCCTCTGCTGCCAGACACCAGCAAGACAGCGGGTCCTGTAGTGCCGGACCAGAGCAGCAGAGGGGTGTCCTCTGGTGCCGGACCCTACCAACAGAGGAGGGTCTTCTTCAGCCGGACCACAGCAGGGAGAAGGGTTCTCTCATTCTGGACTTCAGCAGGGATGATGGTCCTCTGCTGCCGGACCCCAGCAGCAGGGGAGGTCATCTGGTACCACACCCGAGCAGCAGATGAGGTTCCACTGCTGCCATATCCCTGCAGGGAGGAGGGTCCTCTGCTATCAGAACACAGCAGAAGGAAGGTCCTCTGCTGCCAGACCCCAGGAACAGAGAGGGGTCCTCTGGTGCCAGAACCCCCCAACAGCTGAGGGGGGGTCCTTTGGTTCCCGACCACAGCAGCAGAGGGAGGATCTACATTCCCGGACACCAGCACAAGAGGGGTGGTCCTCTGCTGCCAGACCCAGTAGCAGAGGCGGGTCCTTTGGTGTCGGACCCCAAGGGCAGAGGGGATTCTCTGCTGCCACACCCCAGCAGCAGAAGGCGGTCCTCTGGTACTGGACCCCAGCAGAGTGGAGGTTGCTCTGCTGCTGAACACCAGCAGGAGAGCAGAGTCCTAGTTACGGGACCTCAGCAGCAAAAGTGGCTCCTCTGGTGCTGGTCCCCAGCCGCGGGGGAGGGGGGTTCTCTGGTGCCGGAACCCAGAAGCAGTGAGGGGTCCTCTGGTGCCAGAAACAGCAGCAGAGGGAGGACCTCTGCTTCTGGACTCCAGCAGCAGAGGGGGGTCATCTGCTGCAGGAACCCAGCAGAAGGAGGGTTCTCTGTCGAACACCAGGAGCATAGGGCAGTCCTCTGGTGCTGGACCCCAGCAACAGAGGGGGGGTCTTCTGTTGCCGGACGCTAGCAGCAGAGGAGGGTCTTCTGCTGCCGAACGCCATTAGAAGAGGGTCACCTGCTGTTTGCTCTCTTGGGGACCAGTCAGGAACGAGGGTCCTCTTCAACTTCCTCTGTGCTGTGGTCCAGCAGCAGAGGAGGGTCCTCTGATGCAGGAGTCCAGTAGTAGAGGAGGGTCCTCTGCTGCTTCCTCTCTGCTGTGGTCTAATATATATGAGTGTCCTCTGGTGCTGGACCCCAGTAGAAGAGTAGGGTCCTCTGCAGTGTCCTCTCTGCTGGGGTCCAGTGGGCAACGAGGGTCCTCTGAAACTTTCCCTCTGCTGTCATCCAGCAGCAGAGGACGGCCCTCTGCTGCAAGAGTCCAGCAGAGGAGGGTCCTTTGCTGTTACCTCTCCACTGAGGATAGTCCTCTGGTGCCGGACCACTGCGGACAGGAGGGTCATCTGCTGCTGGAGCCAGCAGAAGAGGTGGGTACTCTGCTTCTGGACACCAGTAGAAGAGAAATGTCCTCTGCTGCGTCCTCTCTTAGGGGTCCAGCAGGGAGGAGGTTCCTCTGTTGCAGGGGTGCAGGGTCCTCTGCTGCCAAACCCCAGTAGCAGAGGGGGGGTCCTCTGCTGCTTCCTCTCTGCTGGGGTTCAACAGAGGAGGACCTCTGCTACCAGACCCCAGCTGCTGAGCAGGGTCTTCTGGCGCCGGACCCCAGAAGAAGGGGGGTGTTCTCTGCTGCCACACCCCTTAGCAGAGGAGGATCCTATGCTGCCAGACCACAGCAGAGAAGTTTCCTCTACTGCCGGAACCCAGCAGAGAGGAGGGTCCTCCTCTTTGTCTTCTCTTAGGGGTCCAGCAGGACGAGTGTCCTAGTAACTTACTCTCTGCTGTGGTCCAGGAGCAGAGGATGATCCTCGGAGGCAGGGGTCCAGCAGTAGAGGAGAATCCTCTGCTGCTGGCACACAGCAGAAGAGGAAGGACCTCTGCTGCGGGACCCCAGCTGAGTAAAGGCTCCTCTTCTGCTTTCTCTCTGCTGTGCCACAGCAGAGAGGAGGGTCCTTTGATGCTGGACCAAAGCAGAGAGCAGGGTCTTTTGCTGCTTCCTTTCTGCTGGGGTTCCAAAGCAGAGGAGGGTGCTTTGCTACAGGACATAACAGCAGAGGAGGGTCCTCTGCTACCTGACCCCAGCCTGGAGGAGGGGCCTCTGCTGCTGGACCCCAGCAGAGAGGCGTCTTCTGATGCCGGACTCGAGCAGCAGAGGAGGTTCCTCTGATTCCGGAATAGAAGCAAACGAGGGTCCTCTGCTGTCAGACCCCAGATGTCAGGAGGGTCCTATGCTGTATGAACCCAGCAGCAGAGCAGCGTCCTCTGCTGCTGGACCCCAGGAGTAAGGAGGGTACCTGCTGCTCGACCCCAGCAGAGACTAGGGTACTCTGGTTTTGGACCTCAGCAGAGAGAGGTGTACTCTGGTGTCAGACCCCAAAAGCAGAGGATGGTCCTGTTCTGCCATACCCGAGAAGGCAGCAGGGTCCTCTGCTGCCGTACCATAGCAAGGAGGAAGGACCTTTGTGGCCGGACCCCAGCAGCAGAGTTGGGTCCTCTGGTGCCCGACCCAAGCAGAATAGTAGGGTCTTCTGGTGCAGGACCTCAGAAGGGAGAAAGGTCCTCTGCTGCCAGACCACAGCAGCAGAGAGGGGTACTCTGGTTCCGGACCACAGCAGCAGAGGGGGTTCCTACAGTACCGGATGCCAGCAGATAAGGGGGGTCCTCTGGTACCGGATTCCAGCAGAGAGGAAGGTCCTCTGGTGCCAGAGCCCAGCAGCAGTTGAGATCCTCTGCTGCGGGACACTACCCGGTCGGAGGATCCGCTGCTGCCAGACGCCAGCAACAGAGGAAGGTCCTCTGGTGCCAGACCCCAGCAGTAGAGGAGTGTCCTATGAGCCTGGACCCCAGCAGCAGGGAGGTGGGTCCTCTGGTGTGGAAACCCAAGAGCGGAAGACGATCCTCTGGTGCAGGAGCACAGCAGAGAGGAGGGTCCTCCACTACCAGACCCCAGCAGAGAGGAGGGTCCTTTGCTCCCAGACCTCAGTAAAGAAGAGGGTGCTCTGGTGCCGAACATCAGCAGAGTAGGGTCCTCTGCTGCTGTACCCCAGCAGAGAGGAGGGTCATTTGCTGCCGGACTCCAGCAGACAGGAGGGACCCTGCTGCTGGACCCAAGTCCATCAGGGAAGAGTGTCCTCTGGTGCTGGACCCTAGTAGGAGTGGAGGATCCTATGCTCCCTGACGCTAACACTGAGGAGGATCCTCTGCTGCCAGACCCCAGTAGAACAGGAGTGTCCTCTACTGCTTCCTCTCTTTGATGCCCACCAGAAGTGGAGTGTCCTCTGCAGCTTCCTCTCTGCTGGGGTACAGCAGAGAGGAGAGTCCACTGGTGCCGGACCCCAGCAGAAGAGGAGTGTATTCTCCTGCGTCCTCTCCCTGGGGTGCAGCATGAGGGGAGGGTCCTCTGCAACATCTTCTCTACTGTGGTCTAGTAGCAGGGGAGCACCTCTTTGCAGGGGTCCCACAGAGCAGGAGGGTCGTCTGCTGTTGGACCCCGGAAAGAGGAGGTTCCCCGGCTGCTGTAACCCAGCAGGGAGGAGAATCCTCTGCTGCTAGACCTCAGCAGCAGAGAAGGATCCTCTGGTGCCAGATCCGAGGAGCAGAGGAGTGTCCTCTGCTTCCAGACCCCAGCATGGAGGAGGGTCCTCTGCTGCCGGAACCCAGCAGAGAGGATTCTTTGCTACCAGACCCCAGCATCTGAGGGGGATTCACTTGTGCCGGACCCCAGCAGCAGAGGAGTGTCCTCTGCTTCCAGACCCCAGCATGGAGTAGGGTCCTCTGTTGCTGGAACCCAGTTGAGAGGAGGGTCCTCTGCTGTTGGATCCCAGCAGGGAAGAGGGTCCTCTGCTGCAGGAACCCAGCAGAAACAGGGTCCTCATCTGTCGGATCCCAGCTGAAGATTAGGGTCCTGTGTTTCGTCCTCTCTTTGGGGTCCAGCAGATGAGGATCCTCTGCATCTTCCTCTCTGCTGAAGTCCAGCTGCAGAGGAGGGTCCTCTGCGGCTGGACCACAGCATGGAGGAGGTATCTATGCTACTTCCTCTCTGCTCCACCCCAGCACTGTGGAAGTTCCTCTGCTGCCAAACAACAACAGGTTGGAGGTTCCTCTGCTTCCGGACCCCAGCAGAGAGGAGGGTCCTTTGCTGCCAGACCCCAGAAAAACAGGAGGTTCCTCTGCTGCTTCCTCTCTTTGGTGTCCAGCAGGAGAGGAGGGTCCTCTGCTGCTTCCTCTCTGCTGGGGTCCATCAGCAGACGAAAGTCCTCTGCTGCTGAAATCCAGAAGGAGAGGAGGGTCCTCTGCTGCCAGACTCCTGCAGAGGGGAGGGTCCTCTATTGCTTCCTCTCTGCTGGAAACTAGCAGAGACGAGTGTCCTGTCGTGCTAGACCCCAGCAGAGAAAAGGGTCGTCTGCTGATTGACCCCAGCAGCTGAGGAGGCTCCACTGTTGCCGTACTCCAACAGCAGAGGAGGGTCTTTCTGTTCCGCACTGAAGCAGCATAGGATGGTCCTCTGCTGACGGACCCCACCAGCAGAGGAGGGTCCTCTGGTGCCAGAACCCAGCAGCAAGGAGGGTCTTCTTCTACCGGACACCAGAAGCAGAGTAGGTCCTGTGTTTCTGGACCCCAGCAGAAGAAGGCGGTCCTCTGCAGCTTCCTCTCTGCTGCAGTCCAGCAGAGAGGATGGTCCTCTGGTGCTGGACCGCAACAGAGAGGAAGGACCTCTGATGATTCCTCTCTGCTGGTGTCCAGCAGCAGGGATGAAGCTCCTCTGTTGCTGGACTCTGCAGGGATTAGAGTGCTCTGCTGCCGCACCCAAGCAGGGTGGAGGGTCCTCTGCTGCCGGTCCCCAGCAGGGAGGATGGTCCTCTGCTGCTGAACCCCAGCAGGGAGGAGGTTCCTCTGCTTCCGGATTCCAGAAAGTTTTCCGGGGACCTCATCTGCGAACCATCAGTGCTAGTCAGCTGGTGTGTAATTCCAGTCTCAGAGGGTCCATGGACACGCTGACGTGGGACCCCAGATTCCACAGGGATTGGGGAATGCTGAATTAGGATCGAGGTCCAAGAGGGCTCGTGGGTACACAGACATGGGACTCCAGGTCTCACGGGGCCCATGGGCACAGTGATGTGGGACTCCAGCTCCCAGAGGGTCAGTGTGCACACTCACATGGGATTCCAGCTCCCATAGGGCTCGTGGGCTTACTGACTGGGACTCCAGGTCCCTCAGGGCCTCTGGGATCCATGATGTGGAACTCCAGCTTCTAGTTCTCCTTGTGCCCTAGGTTGTACCTTGCTGGTGAAGACAGACAGCCACTTCCTAGCACAGAGGCCTGGCCTGATGCAAGGCCACAAGCGTCCTCCACCCCCTCCTGATCCTTCATATGTGGGCTGTTCGGCCTTGGAGCCCAACTTTCAAGGGACACATATAGAGGAATTCTATCCAGGATTCCCACCTGACACTAGGATGGCTGGGGCTGGACCTTCTACTGTTCAAAATCTTCAGCCAACCAGGGAAGAAAGGGCAGCTTATGCGTCCTCCGTGGACAGCAGGAATCACTGCAGGATGCTACTCCAGGCTCTCCTGCAGAAGCAAGGGAAACAATCCCAGCCTAAGAGAAATTCACTCTCAAGGACACTCTTTGGAGCGGTTGCACAGAAGTCCCAGGACAGAAGAATTACTCACACCCTTGGGACACATTGGCAGACAAAAGCAGTCTTCAGCCACAGCACCCTCCCTACCTCCCAGGAAAGCAGCTTTCTTTCGCTTCCTTCCCTCCTGCATGTCTGTCTGGATCTGTCCTGTTTTGTTTGAAACACAAAGGAACAGAGAGGGAGAGAGAGCAATCTTTCTTGCATCTGCTGGCTCACTTCCCAAGGACCACCAACAGAGCCAGATGTGGCTGGGCCAGGACAAGCCCGGACTCCAGGAGCTTCCTCCACATGTCCCACAGGGACACAGGGCCACAGGGGCACAAGCCCATGCGCCATCCTCCACTGCTCTCCCAGGAGCATAGGCAGGGAGCTAAACTGCAGGGGAAGCAGTCAGGACTTCAAGCAGCACCCATACAGGCCATCTGCCTGGCAGGCTGAGGCCTTGAGGCCCTCAGACACCACGCAGCACCACACCAACCCACTCCACCGATTCCACCCCTAGCAGCATTCTTCAGCAGCCCCTTCACCAGGCCCGTGAATGTACTTGTCCTCCAGCTTTGCATAACTTTTGCTGTGTGTGTTGAGAGAGTAGAGTGCACCAACAGGGCATCCAGGCATGCTGCTACTCTACCTGTCAAATGAGATGGACCTCTGTGGAGAGTACACGTCAGCTGTTGAGGTGTCTTGTGGCAGGTGGCACATCAGTGGCATCTGATGGACCCCAGGTGGCCTGCAAGAGAAAGAGACTTGAATCCAGGATGCCCCTGGAGGAGGGTGAAGCATTCCCTGGTGAACAAAAGGCCAATGGCATTTGGTAGGGGTTTGTGGGGCCAAATTTCTGCCTCCAATTCACACGATGGAGATGAATGACACCCCCCCCAAGTGTTTCCTTGGATGCCCTGAAGAAGGCAAAATGGTCCTCGTGAGCCAATGCCTGCCCATGGCATGGGAAGGCCTATTTTGTGCAGGCCTTGGTTCCTCCCAGGCCACCGCCCTACCTGCTGGAAAGTGGGACTGCATGTCCCAGGGTGCTCTCGCAGAAGCTAAGGCCTGGGACTTCCTATTCCAGATGACTGGTGTCCTTTGGTGCTTACTCGTCCTTTCACTGTTCCATCCTTAGGATCCCACAAGCCCAGACACCACCCAGCTAGGCAGAGGAAGGCCGAGTGCTGTATCACCCTAACTGCCACCCCACATCTGCAATAATACACGAAGGCCTCTCTGCAGCCCATCGGGGAGCAGTTGCACTTGCTAAAGAAAGCCCAGGCCCTGTCCCCAAGGGTGCTTTCTGATGAAAGGGGGTAGTGGCAAGGTTTCCGGTGAGCTCATCTGCGAAAGATCAATGCTAGCCAGTCAGTGAGTAACTTGGTACCAGAGGGTCCTTCTGCACACTGACATGGGACTCCAACACCCAGAGTGCCTGTGGGCACACTGACGTTTGTATCAATCTCCTACAAGACCCATGGGCACAGTGACATGAGACCCCAATTCCCAACAGGACACATGGGCACGCTGAACTAGGATTCAGGCCCAGAGGGCCCATGTGCACACTGACATGGGTCTCCTGCTCTCAGAGGCCCATGAGCATGTTAATGTGTGTCTCCAGCTCCCATAGGGACTCTGGGCACGCTGACATGGGACTCCATCTACCACAGGGCCTCTGGGTGCCCTAATGTGGAACTCCAGCTCCCAGCGCTCTCCCCATGTCCTATGTGGTACCTTAATGGTGAAGGCACACAGCCACTTCCTAGCACAGAGGTCCAGGCTGATGCAGGACCACAATCATCCTCAACCCCCTCCTGGACCTTCGTTTGCAGGCTTTTCAGCCTTACCCCAATCTTCAAGGGACAAGTATCCAGGAACACTCTCCAGGAACCCCACCTGACACTAGGATGGCTGGGGCTTGGCTGTCTAGTGTCCAAAAGGAATGAGCCCAACCAAGGGTAGAAAGGGCAGCTTATGCGCCCTCTCATGGACAGCAGGACTCACTGCAGGATGCTCCTCCAGGCTCTCCTGCACAAGAGAAACAAACTCGGCCTGAGAGACATTCACTCTCAAGAACACACTTTGGAGATCCTGCACAGGAGTCCCAGGACAGAAGCCCTATGCACACCCTTGGGGTCTACATTGGCAGAGAAAAGCAGTCTTCGGTCACAGCACAGCACACAGCACACAGCACACAGCACACAGCACACTCCCTGCCAGGAGGCCAATAGCAATCTCTCTCTTTCTGCCTTCTTGCCTGCCTGCCTGAATCTGTCCTGTTTGCTTGGAGCACACAGGAACAGAGAGGGATAGAGAGCGCAATCTTTCTTGCATCTGCTGCCTCTCTTCCCCAGGGACCACCACCAGAGCCAGATGTGGCTGGGCCAGGACAAACCCGGGAACCAGGAGCTTCCTCCACATGTCCCACAGGGGCACAGGGCCACAGGGGCACAAGCCCCTGCGCCATCATCCGTTGCTCTCTCAGCACCATCAGCAGGGAGCTGGACTTCAGAGGATGCTGTCAGGTCTTGAAGCAGCACCCATACAGCTGAACTGCACACAAGCCTCGCAGGCTGAGGCTTGAACTTTAGGACCCCTCCCCAACCACCAAAACCCGCACCACCCGACAACATCCCTTACCAGTTTCTTCAGCAGCTCCTTCAACAGGCCAGCGAAAGTACCTGTCCCCCTTGCTGGCACAACTTTGGCTGTTCCATGCTGAGAGAGCAGCGGGCACCAACAAGGCATCCAGGCATGCTGCTACTCTACCTCTCCTGGTGAGAAAGCCTCTGTGGAGAAGACACGTCAGCTGTTGGGGTTTCTTGGTTCAGGTGGCACATCAGTGGCAGCTGATGGTCCACAGGTGGTCCACAGCAGAAAGAGTCTTGAATCCAGGATGCCCCTGGAGGATGGTGAAGCATTCCTTCGTGAACAAGAGGGCAGTGGCTGGTGGTAGGAGGCTGTGGGGCCAAATTCCTGCCTCCAATACACACGACCAAGATGCCTCTCATCCCACAAATGTTTCTTAGGATGCCCTGAAGATGGGAAAATGTGTTCCGTCCAACAGAACAGTTCGTGAACACGGCGAAGTCTGTGCATGAGTCACCGACACGACGAACAGAGATGGTGGAAGTCTCTGAAGTCTCCCCATTTTGCTCTTTCCCCTCTCCTTGTTTGCTCTTTCCCCCACACCTTCCTGTGCAGAACATTGCATGCAGCTGAGCCCAATTAGACCAGGTGCTTTTAGCCCCAAGCCCGTTACCCTAGTGCTCAGCTTAACGAGTGCTAATCATCTCCTTAGCCCACAACATGACCGCATTTTTTGTTTTAAAGCTGATTCAATGTGCCTGTCTTAGCTTGTAGACTCTCAGATTATCAGCTTTACCCTTCATCGGGAATCTCTGTAGCATGACAGAGCCCCTGTCTTAGGTTGTTCAGTGCCTGGTCCATCTGACCTGTCACTGGCTGCCATTCAAGCATTGCCTGCTGCAGATGCACAAACCATACTCAGGGAGGCTGGTAACCCTGTTCCATGGATAGGAGTGCTTTTAGCTTGGTATCAATGAGCAGACAACAGTTTCTGGGCTTGGGAAAACATAGCACTACACAGGTGAAACATACATAAAGCATATGATGGGGAACAAGAGGCCCTGACCATAGGAGTATCTTTAGCTCGGTAGCAATGAGCAGACAGCAGTTCCCGGGCTTGGGAAAACATAGCACTACACAGGTGAAACATACATAAAGCATATGATGGGGAACAAGAGGCTCTGACCATAGGAGTATCTTGAGCTCGGTAGCAATGAGCAGACAGCAGTTCCCGGGCTTGGGAAGCATTTTGCACTTGCATCGGTGTTGCACACAAAAAGGCATACGATGGGGTACAAGAGGCCTAGACCCAATCTCACAGCCTCTGCTGTTCCTCTGCCAACAGATCAACCCGCAGTTACAACACAAGGGTGCCCACCCGCTCATGTGCATCAGTAAAGTCCTATTGCTCCATAACTCTGGCAGTCTGTACCGCGACCTTGTTCATTGTCACCAAGGTAACTGGTGGTTGCTGCTGCTGATGTACTGGCTATGGTGGTCGCCACTATGCCAGTCTCTTTTATTCTTTATCAGGCCAACAGAGGCCTCTCCGTCAGTCCCAACAGACACAGGCAGGATTCAGGGCGGGGGCTGAAGAACAGCAGAATTGCAATTGCCATTCCAGCACGCTGTCAGGGTGCACTGGAACGTGGTGTCATTCACTTCAGAGGTGTTTTCTGTATGTGAGAGAGAAACATGGGGATAACACAGGCAGACACAAGCTTCAAATTCAAGGAGCTGAGGTTCACCCACGTGAGTGAGTCCTCAAGTTCAGAGGAATGATGGAACTAATAGATTCCACAGGAATCATTGCATTCCTAAAGAAGGGAAAACGGGTTGCATGCCAGTCATGTCCAAACCCCACGAAGCTGCCACGTAGAGAAGGTGGGTATTTTCCCTGTGGTAATAACAGGGGAATGATAAGCAAAAGCACGGGCAGAGATTATGCTATTTATAAAGGGAGGGCCAGACCCCCAACAGCTGGGGTCACACACCAGTCTGATAGTCTGGTTAAAATGGAAACTGGCAGGAAATGTCAGAACCTGGTGCTCATAGCAGAAAGACAAGATAAAGAGAGGGGTGCTTCACAAATACTAAGACACTTACATAATATATAAAGGCCTAATATACCTGGGGCCTCTCGTGGAGGCCCCAGCAGAGATGGAGAGGGATTCCGAGGGGGACCCTTGGGCTGAGGACCCAGCAGAGGGGTTCCTGAGTGGGACCCTCTCACTGAGGACACAGCACAGAGAGAGGGGAGGTCCCAGGGGGACTCTCGCTGAGGCAAGAGCAGAGGGGGTCCCAAGAGGGACCCTTTTGCTGAGGCCCCAGCAGAGAGGGAGGGTGGTCCGAGGGGGAACTTCTTGCTGATGGCCCCAGCAGAGGGGGTCCCGAGGTGGTCCCTCTCTCGCTGAGGTCCCAGGAGAGGTGGCACCCAGGGGGACCCTCTCACGGAGGACCCAGCAGAGAGGTAGTGGGACTCAGAGGTTCCTCTCACTGAGGCCCCAGAAGATGGGGTCCTGAGGGGGACCCTCTGGCTGTGTCCCCAACAGAGAGAGGGTCGGGCTCTGATGATCCCTCTCAATGAGTCCCAGGCAGAGAGAGAGAGGGGGGGTCTGGGGGAACCATCTCGCTGAGGCCCCAGCAGAGAGGTTCCCGAGTGGAATCCTCTCACTGAGGCCACAGCATTGACAGAGGAGGGGTCCGAGGGGGACACTCACACTGAGGCTCCAGCAGAGGGTGTCCCGAGTGGGACCCTCTGGCTGAGGCATCAACAGAGAGGGAAAGGGGCTCCGGGGGTCCTTCTCGCTGAGGCCCCAGCAAAGGGGGTCCTGAGTGGTACCCTCTCGCCTAGGCCCCAGCAGAGAGGTTAGGTGGCTCCGGGTTTCCCTCTAGCTGAGGCCCAAGCAAAGGGGGTCACAGGGGTTCCTTCTAGCTGAGGCCCCAGCAGAGGGGGTCCCAAGGGGGACACTCTCGCTGAGGCCCCAGCAGAGAGGGAGGGGTCGCCAGGGTTCCCCCTCGCTGAGGCCCAAACTGAGGGGGTCCCGAGGGGGACACTCGCTGAGGCTCCAGCAGAGGGCGTCCCGAGTGGTCCCTTCTCGCCTAGGCCCCAGCAGAGAGATTAGGTGGCTCCGGGTGTCCCTCTAGCTGAGGCCCAAGCAAAGGGGATCGCTGGGGTTCCCCCTCGTTGAGGTCCCAGCAGAGGGAGTCCCAAGGGGGACCCTCTCGCTGAGGCCCCAGCAGAGAGGGAGGGGTCGCCAGGGTGTCCCCTCGCTGAGTCCCCAACAGAGGGGGTCCCGAGAGGGTCCCTCTCACTGAGGCCCCAGGAGAGGTGGTTCCCAGGGGGACCTTCTCACGGAGGACCCAGCAGAGAGAGTGTGGGACTCAGGGGTCCTTCTCACTGAGGCCCCAGAAGACGCGGTCTTGAGGGGGAACCTCTGGATGAGTCCCCAAAACAGAGAGAGGGTCGGGCTCTGAGGATCTCTCTCGCTGAGGCCCCAGCAGAGAGTGTAGATGGCACCGGGGGTCCCTCTAGCTGAGGCCCCAGCAGAGGGATTTCAGAGTGGACCCTCTCACTGGGGCCCCAGCAGCGATGAAGGGGTCGCCGCGGGTCCCTCTAGCTGAAGCCCAGGTAGAGAGAGAGGGGGGTCCGACGAGGACCATCTCGCTGAGACCCAGGCAGAGGGGCTCACGAGATGGACCATCTTGCAGATGCCCCAGCAGATAGGGAGGGGATGGAGGGGGTGTTCCAAGGGTCCCTCTCACTGAGGCCCCAGCAGAGTGGGTCCCCACGGGACTGGCTCTTGCGGCTCATTTGGAGAGTGAATCATCGGACGGAAGATCTTTCTCTCTGTCTCTTCTTATCTCTGTATATCTGACTTTGGAATAAAATACATAAATCTGTTTAAAAAACAAAAAGGTAGGGGAGCATCGGGCACCCTCGTGGCCACCAGGACTCACTGCAGGATGCTCATCCAACAGAGTGAAGGGTCTGCTGTTTCCAGACCCCAGCAGCAGAGCAGGGTGCTCTGGTGCTGGAAAACAGCAGGGAGTAGGGTCCTCTGCTGCCGGCACCATCAGCAGAGGTGGGTCCTCTGGTGCCGGAACCAAGCTACAGAGGGGGATACTCTGATGCTAGACCCCAGCAGCAGTGGAGGGTCCTCTGGTGCTGTCGGACCGCAGCAGAAAGGAAGCAGCAGAGGACTCGCCTCTCTGCTGGGGTCCTACAGAGTGAAGGGTCCTCTACTACCAGACCCCAGCAGCAGTAGGGCATCCTCTTCTGCCATAAACCAGCAGGGAGAATGGTTCTCTGCTGCCAGTCCCAGCAGCAGAGGAGGGTCTTCTGGTGCCGGACACCAGCAGCAGAGGGGGGTGTCTCTGGTGCGGGACCACAGCAGAGAGGGAGGTACTCTGCTTCCAGACCCCAGCAGAGAGCAGGGTCCTGCGCTGCAGGACCCCAGAAGAGAAGTTGGGTCCTCTCATGCTAGACCCCTGGAGAGGAGGGTGCTCTGCTGGGGGACTCCAGCACATAGGAGGGTCGTCCTGTGCTGGACCCCAGCAGAGAGGGGTGTCATCTGGTGAAACATC
>NW_026700881.1:0-39138 GCF_030435755.1 Ochotona princeps | reverse complement strand
GTCGTACACACAGCAGACACTGGAGACTGTACAGCTGCGCCGCCTCGCTTCAGTACAGCTGTAAATGAAATCTCAAACACGCAAGGCCCCAAAGCTGCACAACGTGACCCTGCGCCTCGTGCGCATGTCTAGAGTATGCGTACCCAACCATCACTGCTCACACCCATATAGGGCATGACGTGGTCACTGTCTGAAGATTAAGATTATCGCGGCCATGATAAACCCTGAACATGGAGCGTCATACATGGAAAATGAAAGTGGGTAGGCTGGAAAAATGACAGGACGCTCTTTTCAGCCTTCCAGGTGTACTTCTAGCCGAAAGGGCTGCCTTGCACATAAACAACGCTAACGACCCGGTGTGCCGTTCGCCTTCCGATGCTGATACCTGTGTACACTGAGTGCAAGGGGTTTTGAATTTTCAAAACGAGGTGCAACTGCGTTTGAAAAAAGTTGGAGCCACCAAAAACACTTCAGACAATTGCGGCACCTGCCACGCGAATGAACTGCTTCAGATATCTAGGGACCGTGCAATGGACGACCACGTGTCCAACACTGTGGGCAGTCCACCGGAGTGACTCCCGCCACGGTATGACCTGGTGGCTGATACTGCATGTCGTGAAGCTGTATGGCATAGAAGTAGGCCATTTCTCCACATAAGCGGCTGGCGACGAAGACACCAGCCCTGCATTCTGAAGCTTGCATCTCCCCATCACCCGTACCTTGTAGGCGGGCTCTGACTACTTCACCTGCAACCTAGGGAAATGGGTGGCATCCCTGTACTATCATCCCTCTCTTGGAGACTTCGCGTACACTTAGGTGAGGAATCCGCACTGTGATTCACAAAGTATATCATCCGCATCCGCAGAGTGTGCCTTTCGAGTTCATGCCAAAGTCAGTAGCACACAGGCAAACTCAACGTGGCATCGATTCTTCACGCGGCCCCGCTTTCGGAAAATGCACCCCTACGCGCAGATTACACCTCTTGCTTTGTACTTAAAGCTTGTAGGTGCCGCGAGAGCCATGTAGTCCATTCACGACGCAGAAGGGAAATCAATATATGCGCACTCCGCCTGACCGGGGGGCGGCCAAAACCTGTAGCTGTTCCTGTTAACCGTGTAGGGTTGGTTAGGCTGCAATTCCGTCCAAAAGCTCCCTCAGCATTGGCTCTTCTGGTACGTCCCTCCTGCACTTTTCCTCCTTCGGTGCCTATCTCTCGTGTGCTTCGAGTGGACAGGCCCTGCTGACTGTATTCTCTCCCGAAACGACTTCATACCTGTTACGCTGGTCAGCTATTGCAGTCACGGCTCTTCCCGTCTCATTCGCACATATACCGCCGAAGCGTCTTGATTAGTAGCTTTTTATGGTAGTGATGGGCAAGCTCCGCCCGCTTTTATGCTTAGCATCCACGCCTCCTGTGAATGGAAGCCCGAGATCTCAAAACTGAGGATAGATGGGGTGCCCTTCGGTCAGTGTGCGTGCCTGTTGGCGGGGCCAGCCTCTTGACAGCATCAAGCACAGCACTCACACTTTTGCATGTGCGACTGATATCTTATCGCCCCTTCTGCCTCAACCTCATTTCTATTCGTGAGCCTTCGTAATCGCTCTGCACGGTCATGTAAAATTACGGGCAGTCGTGTTACGTAGGCCGGCTGGAGAAACTAGAGGCCTAGGCACACTAGTAACTGCATACATAGAAGACCATACCAGCCCTAGAGTTAATAACACAAACATGAAGTAAGTATCGAGCAGTCGTACATCTGGGAGCTCTTCAGCCTTTGCTGACTCAGGAGTAGGCGCTGAAGCCTTCCCTATATCCGGTGCGGCACGCTTGGCGGGTTTCGCAGGTACGGGGGGCTTCTGATACCTTCTAGAGATCAGATACAGTATGAAACGTAGACTTGCCAAAGCGACAAGTATTAAAAAGAGGGACCGAGTTAATAAAGATTTTCTATGCTTTCGAGGGGAAGGACGTTGCAATCCGCTGTGCAGGCGAGCAGAGCGGGATTCTGAGCTTGTCAACCTCGCGCTCGGCTCTTCCTCTTTTTCGGTAGGATTCAGCAATGCCGGAACTGCTGAAGCAGTTGGTAAGGGCTCATCAAAATCTGGGTCTAAGTTCTCTTCTTGGCGCAGCTCGTTCACGACCGAAACCCTCACAGCTCCTGGGGGCTCCGCGTGTGAACGTGCTTCGGATGACATGCTTTGTTCTTCTGCGTTGCTTCCGTCATTCCCAAATGCAGGCCCGACTTTCACTTTTTTTGAGGGAGAAGAATATGCCAGCTGCGCCTGCGCCACAGGAGGATAAAACGCAGCAGCTAACGCAAGGAGCCACATGGATGTTCGGAAGATACCGACCCTGTTTGAGCGACAGGCCCTTTGTGGGCAGTTCAGTTGCATTGCAACGTCCGCTTTGTGGGGCATGAATGTCGGTTCCCGAGAAGCGACTGCAGGAAAAGTGGAAGATCTCATCTTGAAAAAAGACGAGCTTCAGTGGGGGCTGGTCTACAGCAAAGACTGCAAGAAGGCCACGACTGAACCAAATATATATAGGCTAATAGAGAGCTCTCGCTGTGTGAGCAGGCCAAAGCGCGTATATGGCCCGCAGTATGTACCCCCGTCACGCGCTCCGCGTAGGTAAGCGTTGCCCAAGTAACAAAAAAGGGGATGACTTCTAGGTATGGAACCCCTCAAGACCCTTCCTGGGAGTCGTAGCTGGTAGGAGCGCTAGAGAGCGTTAGGGGATACGAACAAAGGAAGAAACTGTCCTGAAAATCTATACCGTATTAAAGGGGAAGGGAGGCACTTCGGATTCAGCTAAGGAGGCGACCGCCCCAGGCGATAGAGGCGAAGGTGACCACGCCCACCACCACCCCCAGTGCCGCGGCGCTCTGCGGCTGCTCACGCCTGCACCAAGCACCAACTCCTGCTTGAGCGAAGACAACAGCACCGTCGTCTTCCATGAAGGTGAAGGAGTCAAGCTCGGCTGTCATCTCGCCGCAGCGTGATGAGACGAGACCGTTGCTTATGTCTTTGTCGCACATGAGGCGAAACGAACGCTATATGGAAACTATCTGGACAATACCCTGAAGATACGTCTTGCACCTACACCTGCTGCGTATATCAAACCTCTTCGACTGCTGCGTCGGGCGGCTTATATAACTGTGGCATTGCAAGCACCTCCTTCAGCTTCACTATGTTTGTCCAGTCAAAATTGGTGCTTCTACACAGTTCGAATAGACGTTGCGGCTTTGGCATATCTTTTGCACATATCATCATAGAGCGACGGACGCGTCACTGCTGAGGTGCTCAACGAGGCTGCTCTGCCGTTGCTGGCTTCTTCTTCCTTCTGCAGTATTCATTGAAGAGTGAGGTAGAACGTGTGTAACGGCATGCGCACGCCTGTATGCGTGCAGATTTGTAGACCCAGAGAAGAACAGCCAGCCGATTTTCACGCTTCCACGGTGATCCACAACACCAGCGGCGGCCGTATATTGTAGTCTCGCACCCGGGACTGCTGAGCGAGTGCACTACTTCGAGTGATCTTGTAAGGAACTTTGTACGCAGTGTGAACTTTACAGACGTGGGAGCACGTGAAGACGGTGACAGTCATGAAGTGAGCGGGTGAGATGTGTATAACGTATCCCAGCATATATTCTATGCTGCTTGAAGGAAAGACCTGTAGGGAGGACTCCTTTCTGAGAACCCATTTGTGCATGGCTGTAGGTTGCAAGGCCGCCGTGAGGCTTGCAGACCGGTTCGGTACACGTATGTGGATCTGCCGAGTCACATCGGTAGCTGCTGAACTTCCGCTGTGCAGCTTCTGCGACGTGGTTGGAGGTTAGTAGTTCCTACCAAGCCTTTAAGACACCTTGGCACGAAGTGTCGTACGCCAGAGGGCACTCTAGGAACCGATACGCTTCCTGCAACACGATTTAAGATGGCAGGCCATCGTACGCATTTCAGCTGCCGGCACTCCTGTGTAAGACGTAACGTGCGCAGTGTCTCTCGCTTTGTCGTGTCTGGAGTCCTAGAGGTGAAAAACTCCCGTGCCAGCTAAAACAGCTGTGCTCTGGCGGTCAAGAGCATTGTCAGTCTTCAACACAGCGTACGAGCCATGTCTCCACGAATTGAGCGCCAAAGGTACGTTCTCATGTTTTCGCGCCCTAGCAGTCGACATAGCGCAGGAGAATTGAGTGCTTTGACTCAAATACACACAGCGAAAATATCAGTGGCTACGCGGCACGAGATGCCACTTCGTGACAGCAATCTGGGACTAGCACCCAACTTTGATGCCGCGCTGTCAGCAGGACACCTACCCTCTCTTCCTACGGGTGACTGTCTGCGTATATAGCTAACTGAGCCCTCTCGACCTCCACGTTGTAGTCGACATGCCCCGATTTGCAGCAGGCATCTTCTCATCTCCCTAGACGCTCTGGACGCTAGCAAACTCTCCTCCCAGGCAGTCGCCTTGGCTTTCCTTCGTCAACAGACCGTAGAATGGAACTCTTTTGAAGCTTTTTCACTAAGTTTGTAAGCAGTAGCTCGTGTGTACATCCCCTAAGAGGCCACACGTACACACAGTGGTTTCACGATGCAGAAAGCAACATTGAGAAAGACGACGGAAGAGGGTGCAGCGCACATCGGCAGTGCCGGCGTCCTACAGTTTTATCGTGACAGCATAATGACGACGATGTTGGTGCTGCAGTAGTTGCACAAAAATTTCATCCGATGCCTTATCTCGCATGCAACTAGTATGGTATGCGTGAGTATATACTGCTGTAGAGCGTAGGACACAGCAGGAATGTTAAAGATTAGTGAAACGTACGCACACACGCGTATAACACGTTCTTACCGAGACAGAGAGACTGCCACGTTGGAACTCTCATGGTCCTCTGCCAGAGGGATTTTCTCTACGGGACACGTAATGCGCGCATTGCTGCAGTGGCTGTGGTAGACACAGGCGAAGAAGTGCCACCGTCAGTGCGGGCGCGTCGACTCCGAGAATGGCTGCGCGCAGGTAGAACATTTGGCTTTTTATGTGAACGTCCCGCAGCAGAAACAGAGCCTGCCTGAATGTGG
The DNA here is from genome assembly GCF_030435755.1 of Ochotona princeps. NCBI lineage: Eukaryota > Metazoa > Chordata > Mammalia > Lagomorpha > Ochotonidae > Ochotona > Ochotona princeps. Next base: position 34,062 of record NW_026700881.1, on the reverse strand, counting down.
TAGTACGGGTGCGCCAATGTGCGGGAGGTACCACGGTGTCCACGCAGAGTTGTGTGTACATGTCAGGAGTTGACTGCATGTACCACACTCGAACGAGCCCGTTCAGCATGTTTCTTCGAACGTTTGATCCTTCTAGAAAAGAAACTTCTTCCCAGTATGGCGTGTTCTTCTAGAAAGAAGGTCATCCCCAGTATGGCGTGTTCTCCTAGGAAGACGCTCGTTCCTCGTGTAGCATTATCTGGTGGAGCACCAGTTTAGTGACACCCGTCTTTTCAGGCCCGCGCTGTCGATATGCATATGTACACATACGTATACTTGTAGACAATGTGTCTTGAGAACTATATTGTTCTTCTGTATAGATCTGTCCCTTGAAAACATCTAGACCGCCCACTCACTCACATGTTCGCCAGGTATGCATGCAGATTTTTTGACGACTTACCTGACTCAGACAGACGGATCCTGGGACCACACTCACCACAGTGTGCACCCTATGGTGGCGTTTTTTTTGCCCGGAGAGCCGCACTCATAATGAGGTGCGAGCAACACGGACAGGACAGCCCGCTGAGCAGCACATGAGGTGCCTGGATGATCGCACAGGTCAAAGTCCGCCGGTATAGTCTACTACCTAGATGGTAGTGAAGATCGATGCCGCAGCGCTGCTTGATCATACGTTAGAAGTGTACGAATTCAGTATATGTTGTTAAGCGTGCGTTATACTCTTTACGATTCCCGCTGGTAGGCACTGACTGGAGTCAGCAGCAGAACTTTGTGCAATGATGTTTCTGAAAGGTACCGGTGCTCACGAGGTGATGCCTCGATGCGAAGATAACAGACAATCATGCGGGTATTCCGCCCTTATAGGAGCGAATGCGAATGTGCTACGTGGCCGTGTACATACATAGAGATACTTCCGAGTCGCTGTATCCCGCTGTTTATGGGAGAGCACTGTATACCCGGCACTAATACACATGAACACAGGAGAATACACCTCCTTGAAATCCTCCGTGTACACGCGCGCTGCACGACTTACTGGAGGAGGCAGCGAAGGACGACGATGTCCCGCGCTAAGAGGCCTTTCGGGATAACAGCGCCTTTTCTTCTGTGTCATGCGTGCGAAAGCTTGAACCTACCCAGTGGCATGTAGGCATACTGTGAGCACTAATGTGTACGTGCACATAGTGGCAGCAGCCGAATTCTAGGTTAACCTCGTCAGTATCATTTCATACCGGCAAGCTCCCTTCAGAAGTGTCCCGAGCGTTCTGGGGTGCCACGACTCGCCACCGCTCAGCCTCCAGAAGGCTTACAGGTGAGCGATCGTGTGTCGTGCGTAGTCCCTCGTTGCGTAACAGTCCTCATGTGCTGCCCTTGCTCTGCGTCTACGTTGTGAAGAAGTGAAGGTAAGAATCAACTCTTTGAGTGCATGCCGTTGTGCTTCTGAGTTTCAGCACGAGATGCTTAGCCCCAATTGAGCCTGCCCATGTCACGCGAACATCTTACGAACACACCAGCGCGTTGGCGTTGGATAATTCTTTGCAGAATAAGTGGGCTGGGACGGAATATGTGCATGTTGTATAAAAAATGTAAACCGGTATCAAACTATTATGCGAGCTCCCAAACTACGTCTGCACTTTGCTTCTAGTGTTCCCGGAACTGCTTTCACGCAGCGACTGATGTGAAGCTGCATGAACGAACGGCCGTTAGTTACAGAACATGCAGGCATTTTCAATGTGTCGGCGCTGCATTATAATGAGGTTATCGAATCAGCCCTACAGCATAACTCCAGTGTCAAGGCCACTGTAACCCCGAAGTGGGACCGTGCGGCTCGCGCTGTGCCGGCGCGGCCGATGCTCACTGAGATTGCCACGACGTCGCAGCAGCGGCGAAAATCCACACCTGCTGTTAAAAAAGGGGAGGCTGCAGTGTTCCAGCACCAATACAGTACCATGACCAGCGCATGACGTGCGCAAAAAAACAGCTCCGTTCAGGTAAGCGAATGTAATAACCGGCAAGTGTGCAGGGAAGGGCCACAACAGCGATTACTTGTGTTATTTATCGCACGGAGCCGCCTCACCTCTTCGGAAAATAGCCGATAAACTACCGCTGTGTCAAATATTGCGAGAGATCAACGTAATGGTACGAGGTGTCAGCGTTTCGTGTAGTGGTGCGAGAGGCGAGCGTGAATACTATCACCCGAGCGGGGCTTTCTACCGTAAAGTGCATATAGACCGCCACAGAATGAGCACACAAAGCACTAAGGGGCGCCAGACTCTGCAGGACCTCATCATCTGCACCACCAATTGAAAGCAGGATGCCACCAGGCACTGGCAATACCGGACATGATTCTGGCACAAGCGGGAGGGCAGCAGACGGAACTATTATCTGCGACCACTACCCACATAGCTGAGGAGGGTGCTGCTGCATATTGCACTCCTTTTATCAATGCTAGGAGAATGGTGTTGCGTTGATTTCGCACTCCGAGTACTTTTTCATGCCCTCCATGCATCATCCAGCAGGTGCTCAAAGTCGGCGCCAATGGACAAGTGGGAGCGCACTATGCCAGCTGGATACGGTACCTCAACACGTACAAAGTTCCCGCCATCACATAGGCGTGGTAGGAACGCGAGCTTGTCCTTGAGGCTCTTTTTCTAGCTTAATTTACAGTAGCATCCTTTTTACGAGGAAAAAAGGAGTGCGATGAGGACGCACAGCAATATCAGCGGCGTAGCACGTGTGCTGTGCGCACACGCGTGGGTGCGCAAACGAGCGTGTGTTGGAGGCTTAGTAACCAGACAGCACACTGTCTTTCTTTACTAGGGACAATGGAGGGCAGGTACGAGGCACGGCATCATCAGCAGGGTAGCACGTGTGTTGTGACCTCAAGCAAGGCTGACTCGGGAAAGGCATTTGCCTTCATAGTCCTTGGGTACAGGACACTGTTCCTGTCCGTTGTGGCCACTGACGGTTTTGCCCTGCGTTCGTGTCTGTGTGTATCGATGCTTTGGTGTTCTATTAAGTCCGATGTGGGTACTGTTGCAGACTCCTTGTGATGCTTCCTTGACGGGGCAAAAACGCACCGGGGCCCACGACTGCACAATGCGGGTGTTGTAGCACTCGCCGTGGTGGCCTTGGAAGCGGGGCGGGGTCGCAAGCAACGAATGCAACGATGGCGTTGGTTCTGCTGATTTTATTGCCCACGGTTAGTAACTATCATGTTGCTCTCCTGTAGAAAGCACACTCATTTCTTGCGTGGCTGACCTACGCTTATTTGATAACGTGGGTGCTAGTCTAACACCGCTACGGTCCGCATCTGTGAGACGAGTTGATTGTGCTGGTGATGCCGCCGCTTGTCTTGGAGCTGCTCATCCCTGTAAGGTTCTGATTTTGGTTCAATAGATGATGCTGCAGCTGCAGTTTCTACTGTATGGATGTATTGATCAGTGATTTTTTTGTGTGTTCGGTCTTTGCTGCTTGGCGGAAGCGTACCGCCTGCTGTATGCTTCGTTGTGTGCTGCACATGTAGTCTTTGCGTCTGCTGAAGTTGGTGTATAGGTAGTCTCTTAATTTTAAGAGGTGCGGCATTCCTCATGTCTTTTGCGCCCATGTTGCTAATTCTTTTTGCTGGTGCCACTGCTGCAACTGCTCGTTAGAGGAAGGGTGCACACACCGGCCGTCGTCCCAGGTCTTCTCAGGGGGGGGGGGGCGGGGGGGGCGGGGATTTTCGTCGCAAAATGACACGACTGCTTCGTTTGAGAGTGTAAAGGCAAGCAGATACACATGCAAAGATTTTCTGGTGGTCTCCCGGAGAATTTTACGCGTATACCGTGTGCATGTGAGCTTGCAAGCCTCGATTCGCGTGTCTTACCGCCCGGCTTCGTCGACAAGCCCCCCGGCTCTGACCGGGTTGTAAATAGTTGACCTTCCCAGCATTTCGCACGTTCCCTCTGTGCTCGTGTAAATATTTGCGGGCGCGTTGATTGAGACTCCTTCTATTGTTCGGAGTCGTATGCGATCTTCATATAAAGTGCAGTGTACGTGAACGACTAGAATCCATTGGGCTGGCCACGCACAGGCGCTCGCCACACCCGCCTTACTTCTGGTGAATATGTGCAATCAAGGTGGTCTAAAAATCAGTTTTCGCGCTCGTAATATCGTGTGCACGCCGTCCACACCCCGTCGAGCAGCCAAAGAGAGCTTATTCTTCTTCCTCACGGTTTCAGTCAACGCCGTTTTTATAAAGCTCATTCCATTACTGTGCATCGGCATTGTGCCTGACTTTTCGTCCTCAGTTTGCGTCCTTCGAAGCCCCTTGTCTTCAGGTTTCTTGTTCGAAGAGGACTCATCTTTCTTTTTTCTACGTCCTTTCACAACACTCTGCCGTCCGTTGCTTCAGATCGTCCGTCCCTCCGTTCGGGCTTGCCCTTCGTCGACACCTTTCAAAGGCCAAATAGCAGCTGTGTCAGTAGTATCTTTTGTTTGACTATCACTCTCTAGGATCAACTGTACACGTACAAGCATTGATCGTACATGCTATTATCATTCTCACAATTAAGCGCTCTATTCAGCAGTATATCGAGAAACAGCCTTACAGTTAGTGCGGCGAATTCTGCCTGCGATCCTCGTGGAATCGCTTATCTCCGAGTGTGTGCCCCTCGCAGTTTCTCTCTTCCTCAGTTAATGTTTCTGCCTTTCTTCTGCTTCCGATCACCGGACTTGAAACTTTTTTCACCCTACCAGAGTCAGTAGTGTGTCTGTACTTGCTCTACAAAGTGGAGGCTTTACTTAGGGACGTCTCCACATAGTAGAGCCCAAAAATATGGAAGGATGCTAGATAAACCCGAAGCGTACGTGCGTGCAGCATCTGTCTGTCGCTTCTTGCTTAGTCTTCATTTTTCCTACGCCTGCACAAAGTTATCTCGCCAAAGATGACTTCCTTCATTTGTGGTAGCGGGGCCAACCTTCAGTGCGTGACTGCCTTTTCGTATATCGAGCAGTGGTTACCCTGTCGGTGTTACCAATCTGTTGTCCCAGCAACACCGGCACTGTCAGGATTTTCGAAGTGAAGATATGACCACAACAGATGAACCCTAGTAGAAGCATACGCATTCGGTAGACAGTATTACCACGGCATGCATCAGGGGATACACGAGCATCAGGAATCATAAGACACTCAGGCGTAGCGGCTACCTCGAGAGTACTCTTGTCGCCCTAAACGTGGGAGGCCTCTGTGGCGACCACTGTAAGTGAAATATCTGGTTTCCGCTGAACTCATTCGACTTAGATGTACTTCTAAAACGTGGCACAGGAACAGTCCCGGCAGCACCATCAGCACGTCGTGCACGTGCAACAGCCAGTGATATTAGTGCCGCCAGTAACTCTACAGAGGATCAGTCACACGGGAAACGGAAGAGAACGGCACGATAGCGACGTCTGCAATATTCCGTACCTATCCGCACAACAACCCTCCCTTACCGGCATAAACTCAGTCCTCACTACTACCTAGATCCCGCGGGGATACCCCTACGTTGCGCACGTCAGCGCACTCATTGTTCTACGTATATCATTCTACAGTAACTCTCCACTAAGTGAATAAGCCCAATTCTTCTTTCTGTGCTCGTAGAATTCCATGCAGAATTGGCTCTTTCGTGGCAATTATAGACAAGAAGATCTTTCTCTTTATTTTTCCATCATGTGGCCCTACTCTTAATCGTGTGCGTGAAGGTGCATAAATGCATGACCACAAGATAGCCGAAGCAAACCAAGCCTGTATGCACACCTGCCAAGTCCTCGAAATTGAGACAAACGCAGCGGCAACAGAGGCACTGACGTATGATGCAGCAACGGACACACACACACACACACACGCAGAGTCAACAAACACTAAGGCAGCAGCGACACACACACACGCAGCACAAGTCGACACACACACGCAGCACGAACAGACATACATACGCAGCACGAACAGACAGACACACGCAGCACGAACAGACATACACACGCAGCACGAACAGACATACACACGCAGCAGCACCATACAGTGACGCAGCAGGTCATCAACTCTGTTAGACGGGGCAGTAGTAAGAGAGAGCTGCTACATGATAGTAGCACTTCAAAAGCAGATTATCTTTTGCTTTGGGCGTCTCAGCATGTTCTTCCAGAATTAGGGCAGACAGGGAGAGGCGCGTTACCTTCGCAGAATGCTTCGGTCATCCAGCGCTAGGGACAACATACAGGAGAGAGGCAGCAGAGCAATAACTTCTCCAAACAGTCGACTACACAGCGAGGGAGATACTTGTCTTAGCATATCAAACGCCTTCCGTTTTCTTCGGTTTCGCTGCCTCCCCAATAGAGAGCAGGGCTGAAGGAACTTTTTAGCATGCACTCCGCGAGACATTAATCTTTTTTCTGGCACAGCCAAGGCTGCCGTCTATAGATGTTAGGATTGTACTATTTTCCAACAGCAACAGTGGTAGAAAACAGCGCTGCGCCACAACTCTGCGAAGAGCAAGAAGGCAACCACGTATGCACTGCTGACGGAGCGTACACGTGCAAAGGCTGCATATCATATCAATGTTTTTACATGTTAGAATAGGGAAATCAAGGGATATTAAATCTTCTGTAAGTCCTCAGAAGAGAAAGGAGGAGGAGGACCTTAAGGTCATACACATATCGTGCACGCAGGGCAGCCGGCATGCTTTGTTTTTATGCGTGGTCTTAAGCGCTGTACGATAAGTAGCAGAGATGTCATTTTCATGTGTTAGGGAGTGCGGTAAAAAGAGAAGAGCAGGCTGTTTTTCTTTTCAGTATATATCGAGGACTTCCCGTTTCCTCACATCTCTGAAGCAGTAGGAGACAAGCACAAATGATGGGCAGACAGTATGTTGATACATATGCTTACGACCGTAGCACCACACAGTGAGTGAGACGTTCACAAAGGACTTGAGCAAGAAGAAAGCGGAGAGCTAGCATACCGTCGGGCGCAGAAGTGCATTAGAAGTACCGGACAGCCATATTATCAGCAACAGTTGCGCGCTACATAGACAGCACTGCTTTTTATAGATCATGGTGCTCGTACGGAGCCCCAAGCGAGGCCCATGGCTTCGCCCGGCCTCTCCTCCACCTCCACTACCACAAGCAGCAGCCGGGACAACAACTGCTGCAGCAGCAATACAAGTGGGCGATTGTGTCTCACGAGCAGCACCTGAAGCAGCAGCAGGAGATAAGCAGAGGCGGCCAACTCTTGCAACAACAATAGCGACATCATCAGAGGGTAGCACCGCATTGTCAGGAGCATCCGCAGGAACAAAAGAAAGAGCTGTGTTTTCATCGGCAGCAATAAATGGTGGCACGGCATCAATGGCAACAGGGAGAGATCAAACTGACAGAGGAGGCGCTTTTTCCACTGGTTCGATTTCTCCACACTCTCAACTGAAAACGAATCCACGTCTTAGTCCGCCATGCCCTCGAAGGAACAGCACCATTACGTACGGAGGGAGCGGCTGTTTCTCTTCTACTGAAGCCGCAACTACCCACACAACAAATACCAATCGCTGTCGTCGGCCGTCGCCTCCCACTGCTCCTACTACTAGCGAAGCACCTCCTGCGTCTGCGTGCGAGTCTCGTAAAAATGACATCTCTACTAATGGAGACTGTCGTGAAGGAAATACTGCTGCAGCGCGTGAGACGCCTCTTCAGACTACACATACGTCTCTATTACCATTTTCTCGTAGCGCAGCACGTCGTTTAGCGCGCATACCTCCGCAGACAGCACAGGCAGCGACAGGACTTAGCGGAGGAGATATGTCAACAGTAGCAGGTCATCCTATCTCGTTAGCACGAGGAAGTGGAGGAGGGGGAAGAGGTGGCAGTGGGGTACGTGGAGCATTATCAACAACAATTAGACGTTTTTCTCGAGGCAACACAACCCCCGGTGAGGTCTCTACAAGCAGAAAAGGAGATGGTGCTACTCCGCAGTTGCCACACATAAGTCTTGCTGTCACGAATGTCTCTCTGCCTAAACGCATGCGATACGCACAACAATCGCCACGACGCGTTACAAGCGGACGCTCAGAGACATCGCGACCCACTCACGTTGATACACGGATCTCTGTACGACCCTCAGTTCCTCTATGCAGAAAGCCACCAGTAACAGCCCATGCAGCAGTGACAGCAGGGATGGCTGAGCGTGACTTTCCACTTGCAAATCTGGCCACGGACATTGTCGGGGCAGCAGACTACTCTTCTGCTGCTGCAACATTAGTACCCTCACGTCAGGACTCTTCAGTGGATACTGCAGTATCCGTAAATGTGGTAGATGCAGCAACAGCAGCAGGTGCTGCATGCGATGCAGAATTACACGACCCAGTCGCTCATAATCAACTAGCACTCTCAGCCTCTGCAGTGCCAGCAACAGCGACTGTTGGAGGTACAACAGCAACAGTCTCTTTCAGTGAAGCAGGAACAGTAGCTGCTTCTGCAGCAACAGCAGCTCCTTCTGCAGCAACAGCGGCTCCTTCTTCAGCAACGGGAGCTCCTTCGGCAGCCACAGCAACTCCTTCTGCAGCAACAGCAGCTCCCTCTGCAACAACAGCAGTCGGGAAGATGTCTTTTACAGCTGTAACATCAGCTCCTTTTGTGTCAGCGCAAGTTTCTGGGAGTCAGCCAAAGAAGGTATCGAAGGGGCCACAAAGGGTTCAAGCGATAGAATTACTGCGGCAGCTTCCTGCTACCCGTTCCTTGCACGATTACGTGCAAGAAGCAAGGAGAAGTGAACTACTGAAGTTCCATCAGCATACAGAGAAAGGAGAAGCTACGCCTGGAACTGCTGACGACTATAAGGATGGTGCTGCTTTACCTGCTCTCACAACTGCAGGCTCTGTTGCGAATGACATTGCTGGCAATCCACACCGACTAGCGCCAGTTACAGTACGGTCTACTAAGGCAAAACCTCCCCATGCTTCTACGACGTCGCTCACTGCTGCAGGAACTACTCTTGCTGCGGATTGTGCTTCTTCCATTGAGCCCCAACACACTACTCATCACGAGATGGCTGCTTCTTCCACGTCTGTCAATGCTTGCGCTAGATTGCAGTCTCCAGCCCGTACTATTGGTGCTGCGAGTAGTAGTAGTGCGCCTAAAGCGTCTGCTGCTGTTGATGCTAACATTACTACAACTGCTACTGTTGAAGCGCCAGTTATGGTTGCAGGTTCATGTGGTGATGCTGCGATACATCATCCATCACGTGCGGAGACGGTTTCCGTGAGAGCCACTCCCTGGTCAACTTCTGCCGATTCCTCTCCAATGGCTACAGCTCGTCGCTATAGCTGCAGCAATAGCAATAGCGACAAACTTCAAGAGCAGTTAGTGCTACCTCGCACTGCTGAGGAGCTACTACGTGAGTGGGGCCCGACAGTAGAAAACGTCACTCAGAGGCTTTGCGACATCAGGGAAGAAGAAAAGCAGGTAAACTGCTGCTGCTCCATTACGCTCAATTATTGAAGCGTGTGGGCCGCTGCTGCTTCTTCGTATGCTTATATGTGACTACTGTCCATGCAAGTGAACCGCTGCAGCTTAGTAGAGGCTTGTATATGATTATCACAGCAGGTAGAACACGGGTTGTACATTAGGCATGTGTGAGACTATAAGAGAGTACCGCAGAATACACGGCAGCGAAGAGATGTAGTCGCGTATTACATTATGTTTGCGTGAACGCCCAGGTGATTTTATACACACAACAAGAAGAACAGCAGGTAGGCCGCTGTTGCTCCATAAGGCGTGTATACAACTACTGAAGTGTGTAACCTACTGTTGCTTCATATGTAAATATACAACTAACATGACTTTTAGAGTGTATCCAGGTGGAACTGCGCATACAGTGGGGGATGGAGACTGCACAGGAATGGTCGCGCGCCAAGTTTTGAGGATCTCTTCTGTAACGAAACGAAAATATGAGCTGTAATCTACCTTGCACATCTTCAGGTTTGTTTCTCTGACGCGTCAAGGAGTGTTTTTCTCTCTTTTCTGCTTGTGTGTGTTGGGTGCTTGCATCTGTTGTCACTCTTTTTTGATCTCGTAGGTATGTGGAATTCTCCTCTTTGTGTATATCGTCATTCTCTCTGTATCTGTCTGTAATGATGCTGGCTCTGTGCGTGTATGTGTGCGCGCGGGAAAAATCTGTTTGTGGGTGTGTGTGTGTGTGGGGGAGGAGGGAGTGTCTCTTTGTTTGTGCGCGTTGTCATTCACCTGGGGTTGCCGGTGCACGTCTTGTACTAGTGCACAACACGGAAATAAGTCCTCCATCGGGAATTCACATTAAAGTGTATGTTGAAAGAAAGAGAAACATCCTAGGGCGTGCAAAGGGTGGAGCGGTGTATACAAAATCAAGCGTTAGGTCTCGCTTTGACACGAGATAAGAACAGCGAAGGCATATTTACACACTACTCGTCAGTGGACCACGTGAGTCTCCGACGTCTATAGAGCACTCTATATGTCTGTTCATGCGTAAATAAGATATTCTTCTGTTAGTGGGATATACCGCTTATCACCTCCGCTAGCTCACGTTGGCGTCACCAGTCTGTAGAGCCTTTCATTCTGGTTATTAATAGGCAACGTAGAATGTATACACAACATTCAGCAGGCAGTTACAGATAGACAACACTTGCAAGTCACACTCTGCTGCATAAGACATGTTTCATTACAGTGTTTATGATAAAGTGCATTTCACGCTCTGCTGCCTGAGACATACTTCAACATAGTAGCCCCCTGATAATTTCGATGTACTACTCTTTCAAAAGTATTTTTCCTGTTGTAATGTACACGGTGAAGTAATTTAGTTTTGTCCGTGTATGAGAAATACACTTCTTGACTCTATTAAGAACCAGGTTGATCCAATTTCTTTCTCTGCTGCATGAGACACTGCGCAACATACACGTGTAGTCACAGTAGTAGACACGATGAGTAGATTCACGGTGTGTTTCATGAGACACGCTTTCCTTTACTGTGGATGAGATGACTCTCTTTGACGCTCTGTGCACAAGACTCATATTCTAGATGTATATTAAATATATATAAAGACGATGGGTCACTGCGCGTGTAGTAGTGCAGAAAGGATGCCGCATTACAATAGGTCGGTTCGCCGAAAGAAGAAACGCCGCTGATTGACACGTCTAGGAAGAGGGGAAGGGTCTCAATTTTCTTTGTCCACACAGTGGTATTCGCATTTAAAGAAAGGCGCAGAAAGGCAACCATAAATGCGTTATAGTTTTCGCATACCAACATACACTCCATATCGCTTGTGTATAGTGCTTTAAGATGGTTTGGGCTACAAGGCCGCCTATACAATCCTCTCACATTGTTTGGCCAAGTATGCTCCAGCTCTTTACAAATCTCTCTCTGCCTTTGCTGCCCCGTATTATGCGAAGGGCCCGCGTGCATGCTGTCTGTATTGTGCAAGGCTTTCTGTGTGACTTCTGCTCTTCCTTCCGCCTTTCGTGAAATAACGGTGCTTCTATCTTAAAGCCACAGGCTGACTTGTACAAAGTAGAAGCGCGAATAGGCTTCGAGTAGACGTATATGCGCGCATTCTTCACGGGCTGAGGGTTTTTCCACTACTTCCTTGAGTGCGGCGTTACGTAGAAACTATTCCTGGAGGGCTTCTAGGCGGCACCCTCTGCGATTTGCATGTGCGTTTTCGCCTCAGCGAACGCTTCCAGCTCCCGCGTTAACTTGTGGAAGGGAAAGGTGTTTGCTGGCCACATGCAGAATTCAGAAACAAGGTGTACTCAGCAGCAGCAACAACACGGGCGCACGCGACGATAGACGTGGGGTAGCAGTGACACAATGACTGGAAGCAACAACAGACAGCACAATCGTTATTAACGGTAGACATAGTGCTGTATTAACAGCAGCGCGAGCACCATCAACAGTAGACATATGGCAGCAACAGCAGGAGCACTAACACCAATGGCATCTTTCATAGCAGCAGCAGCGGCAACCGCTCGACGGTAGGCATACGTGCGAGTGGCAGCAGTACGACGGACACGTTGCTGTCTTGTGTGTGTTCAACGCCGCGACGAAGGGCACCAATGCTGGTGCGTGTTGTGTCTCTCTGCTTTGTATACTTGTACGTGTGCTTGTAAAATTGTTAACTTCACGACGGAATGACGCAAGCATTCCTTTCCCTGCGGGAACAAACTTTTCTTCTTCCGCCGTTTTCTGCTGTGTACGTGTGTGGCGTGTGTCATGTTTCCTTTCAACCGCTTGCAGGTGACGCAGTTTATCATATTGGAAGGTCGGGCACTGCGAGTATTGCGGCACGTGACACAGGCACTGGAAAGAAAACGGGTTGATGTCTCAGCCGTGCATGCAAGAGCAGCGGAGTACGAGGCAGTGCAGCAGCGGGCTCATGCAGACAGTGAAAAGAATTTCGAAATAGTCCACCGGCAGGCTGAAGATGCAGCAGGTGGACAAGCGCGTCTGGAGAAGCGACTCAAAGATACGCAGCAAAAAAAGGAACGATTGTTGCAGTTACGACGTCAACTGTACGAGGAAATGTTTGCGTGCGCATTACTTCGTCAGAAAAAAGTTGAACTTGGGAAACAATTACTGCTTCTCAAACACACTTCTGCTGACAGAGAGTCACGCAGAAATGCTCTTTTTCAATTGCTACAGAGAATTACTCGCCTTCGCTTGCTACATCCCATGCGCGGCACAACGCTTCGTGCAGCCATTATACCTGAAGGAGTGAATACGAGTGCACCGCTGCTTGGAGAAGGGGATTCACTGCTGCCTGAGGAGTCAGAGGAAGATGAGGCAGAGTTGCCGCTAATGCAGCCTCAACGCGAAGCACACGAACGAGGTGACGTGCTCAAAGCGTCTCAGCAGTCAGATATTTCAGCCCTCGAAGGCGAAGAGCAACAGCCATTCAGAGGACAAAGGGGGAGAAACAGCAAGGAAATCCCACACACTTACCAGCAATCGACACAGCAGCAGAAAGCATGGAAGCGTTCGGCAGCGCATTACACTTCGAGTCCTGCGACTGTAGATATCAAGTATTATAATAGTAATGCAGCTCACACGGACCACCGGCAAATACAGCAGCAGCACAGTGGGAATATACGTGGAAAGAAAAACTTATCAGCTGAGGGGTCTGGTCTTTCGTTTAAGACTCCAGCAGGGCAGTACGTGAGTAAACGCATGGCAGCAAGCAGAGGAGATACATCTTCTTGCCACGATCGCGGCCCCGAACCCGATGGCTTTTCTCTATGCACAGAACCGTCTTCTAGTGACGGAGACGACTGCTGCCAGAGATTAATAGCAGGGAAAACTGCGGGAGAGCCCGCAATAGTTACCGTAAATTGCAGCCGAAAAGATGATGGTTCCACTGTCTGCAAAGATGTCGATGCCCTCTGGCAACTAATAGAAGAGGCTGTTGGCCTGCCGCCAGAGTAGAGACGGCAAAAATCATGCATCTGGAGGGCAAATGAACATACGTAACAACTCTTTAGACAGGAAAGCAATCAAGCGCGTACGCCAAGTTGTCGCGCGTCTAGGTAAGGGCAATTCGAATCAGAATTTTCCGTGTAGATGCGTCGCTGCATTGGTTGCGTGCATGTGGTCACTAAGGGGATACATGGCAAACATAACTCTTTGAGTAAAGTGCTAGGCGTGTCGACACACCCCTCATCACCAAGTAGCCGCGTGCGCAGACGCACATACTGAGGTACTCGAGCGTCTGTATGTCTACTGCACCTTCGCGCCTATGCAACCGTGCCAACTTTGCGGCATCCTGTTCAACGAAGAGGGAGTGGAAAGACACGGAATCGACTACCCACTCGGGCGCATGCGTCTCTAAAGCAGATCCAGAACGATCACATCATAGATTTTTTTCAGCAGAAGAGACATAATCGGAACATTCTTAAAAGCAGCGCAGCCGTTTCAGAAAAAGGAGGACCACTACTAGACGGGAGTTGCAGCACTTCAGTGAGCAGCACACTTTCCGCTCAGGTGGATGTGCTGCACTCTTGATTAAGTGGAAGAGTTTTTCCGTTGGCCTCCTGCGCGCCCGCTTCAAAAGAACTTCTGGTGTCGTTCTGACTGGCAGGCGTTTCGATGAAAGCTCCGCTGATGTCCAGGCGCCGCCGCGTACACGTGCGCGACTTGCGTGTGGATGCCAGAAAAGGGTAAACGATAAGAAGTAATTTCCTGATGTCCTCAGACCTCTGGACAGGACCAGACACCTTGTTGCATGCGCACGAAGTGAGCAGAAGGGCGCACCCTCATTTTGAAAAGAGCCGATATGACGGTCCACGACGCCCCGTTACATCGCGCGTGTACCCCAGGCGTGAACGTAGAGCAGAGACCGCCTGCGTACTGAAGTGATTGTGTCTCCCCCTTTTACTCTTCACAAGTGCAAATGTCCTACGTTTTCTATGTGGAATTTGCGGTCATTTGTCTGTGGGAAAAGGCCTGGATGCCTGGAATGTAGCCGGCTATTCTCATAGCCATTGTCATCACAAGGATTAGCAGCAGCTTTTCGAGGCTGTGTCTGACGACCCGTACTTACCTAGCTTCGGCGCACGCTCATACCCGGTGCACGGACACGCCACGCTTCTTTATGGAAGCGTCATTGTTTCTGTCACCAGCTCTCTGTAACGTGTGTACTGACACGTGTATACCGCGAGAGAGTTGATTAGTCATGTCCATCCGGCAGGTGTTCCTATTTAACCGATAGAAACAGACAACGCGCGGCGACGAGAACAGATAGACCCCCGAACGGAAACGTATCGTCCCTGTGGTACATGGCACGACAGGCTACCTTACAGCGCCAGTGTAATGTGCAACGCACTGTGACGCCGCACTCAAACTCAAAAATTTCATTGACAGTCTAGACATGCACAGGAATGAACACAGGCACGCGTCCAAGTGTGAAAAAGGTCATGACCTGAAGAAGTTGTAGACTGGGGGTCTACCTTGGTGATTGATTGTGATTCCAGAGATCTGCAACATTTTCGTAATCCATAGTGTGCTGCAGGTCAGCTAACAAGCTACTGCCGCTCAAGCAAAATTATGACAACTTTCACAAACTACACAGCGTATAGAAGTGATGCCGGTTTCGTGGGTACCTCTCTTTCCTTTCAAGCGACTGCTGTAGGAATGCACACGCAAAGGTCCCAGAAAGGGCGTTTTCAGTGAAACCAAGCGACCCACAACGTACTGCCCTAACGGGCAGCGCACGCATACATGCGTTTGCACACAGGTAAGTCTGCAGTGGGCCGAGGCGCTGAACTAAAGCGAGAAAAGGCGCGTAAGATGCCGTACGTCCACCTTGTTAGCGACGGGAATGCAAGAGGCACTGACCACGACATGTAGGAGCGAATACGAGGGCGGCGTACTGATGCGAAGTGTTAAACTTAAATACGTGCCACCCGGTATGGGTGCTTCGGTGACTTCGAATGGGACACTGAACCGGATGTGTGATAGAGTACCTCCGGAGAGGATGGCGAGAGAGCGATTGGGACCATCGGTTGGAATGGCGCGTGAAGGGATCGGAATGAACTACGGACATGCCAAGTCTCCACTAGACACACAGCGGTCGGTGGTTTTATGCCAGTCATGCAGACAATCACTGTGGCACGCGCAGGCATCTCACCACCGCCTTCACAGTGCGGGATGTATACTTTTCGTGCTGAAGAGACGCACAGAGGTCGTGTCTTGAAATGTGCATCCGTACAGAGCGTGGGCAAGTCTTAGACGATATACCACTAGAGACGAGCAGGGCAGCTCTCACACGTGCACAGCTACGCACCTGATAAACCAGACATGAAGAGGCACGCAGGCTCGAGTCCGAGGCGACTCGGGTTTACGAGCGATCGCGCAACTCCTTTTGCGACAAGCTTGCCCGGTGGATGCTCTCCGCGGGAGGTCTCCGACGCACCCTGAAGAACCCACAGCTGATCCTTACAGTGACTTCCAAACAACGAGACCCTTCTAAGCACCGCAAGACGTTCGCGCGACAGTAGGCGGTGCTCGCACTCTGATTCAAGACTCCCTAGTGCACCATGCACAAGCAGCACTCTACACTGTGCAAGGGTAAAACTCTCATATAAGGAGGTAATCACCGAGGAAAAAGGGGTGGACGATTTAACACCCCAGCAGTCTGCGCAGAATAGCATGGTGTGAAATAGTGTAAGAGTGAGAAATGCCCGTGAGTGACGACTGGGGGATGCACCCCTACAAGACCATCCGCACAGCCTGTGACGTGCTTTATGGAGGTGAACCGTGCATACTTCAGCAGGGAAACAATGGCTCGCTCTCTCCGGTAGACATATCAAAGCACCCGGCCTCTAGTCTCGACACGCGAAGTACTAAGCGACAGAGCAACGCTTCGCAGGATAATTCCAGGCGCTGTTTCTGCAGGGGCCTAATCCTACTATGCAGTGTCGAGTATTACACTGCACGATACAGCATTTCTAGAGGACGCAGACACAGAAGAGCAGGCTCTCCCACAGTGTGTTAAGGAGAGGTACGTTGGAAGCCTCTTCGCAGTGTGGCATACGGGCTCTACACAAAGGTGGCTAACTTTTAAGAGTCGGATCCACAGAGTTAGCTCGCTCCGCAGACGGTTTATTCGTGTTTGTTTGTACATGTTGGTTGCTTATTCGTTAGTTCCCTAAGTGGTCCATCTGTACGTGCATATGCTTAGCACCGGCTCGGCGCTGCTCTTACCGCGGCCGCGTGCGGAGTATCCCGTCTCCGTCGTTTATTTTTAACAAAAACAGCGACACACCAAGGCTCCGGCTTCGGCGATACAAGGCATCTTAGGCCAGAGCCTGCTCTGCATGCGTGGGGAGAACCATAGTATGTATGTTGAGAAGAGGAGAGAGCTAAGCAGCCCGCACGTGCACCGCGTTGTACTGCATCACGAGCTACAATATTCGAGCCCAGAAGAACGTGTAGGTGGTATCATTACACCACGCTATTTTACACGAAGAGGTGAGCTGACGTGCCCCCTGTGTCGGGTATCCCCCAGGGGGACTATTCCTGACTGTGTACAGGTACTACCCGCGCGGCCACTCTGGTGGATTTCGCGCCACGAAACCCCGTCCAGTGTCGATACAGTGGTACTCTCGTGTGTGTGTTCTCACTCCGCTGATAGATCACAGCGACAATCGCGCCTGTCAAGACTTCTGTGTACTGAATCGCACGTAGAACAGCTAAATGGACACGCGTGCGCTAGCAACATTGTAGACTAGATCCATGCGTAGACATGGAAGCTAGAAGACGTACATGATGGGGCGCCTCAAGCATGTCTGAGCCTATGAAAGAAACACGATTTTGTCGCTGCGTTGTCCGCAGAAGTCGCTGAAGGCTCCATTACCCGCACGGGCCTCTTTGCCGTGCGTCCTTGCTCACGGCGACCGATGATGCATGTACATAGCAAATAGTGTAGAGCCGCAGATTGAACACATGCATACCTCGTCATTTGCAATTGAGGTTTGGCACGTCCACTCTGGCAACCGGGCGACAATTTTCGCTATCCAGGCGCCGCTCACGTACTTACTGCAGGGGAAGAGCCGGAGGTAGCGCTACTACAGTATCTTTGGACGCACACAGCATTGGTTTGCTCAACTGATTGTCTTCATTAAGACTTCGGATCACTTCGATTTCCTCTGAGGGTTTCGTCTCTTCACATAGAGTTGTCCTCGTGACCGCGCAAGCGCTTTCAATCTCGCGCGCGAGAGAAGCGACGCAGACACATGCTCGGGTCATCCCTCTCGCAATAATCGCACAGGTGTCCTTTTCTTTTGAGCTCAGTCGGCCCCCTTCTAGCTCCCACATCTTTGTTGCTTTATGGTGTAGGTCGTCGGTTCCGTACAGGCTGCTCCTTGTCGATGCGCATGCGGTGTACGAAGGCTGCGCCGTGCTTCAGCAGTGGACCTGCCCTCCGCAGCCCAGGAGTAGCTTCTCGTGTGGTATTTCTTCTACGTACACATGAACGTCTAAGGGAAGTATCTAGCAGTCGATCATGTCATCTCCTTGATTTGATTAGAGCTCTTTTGCTCCGCTTTACACGTGCTTTCACCCTCGTGGCGCCACCACGGTGTGTACACACGGAAGAATGATCTGCAGCTTGTCTACATGCTCACCTCTCCACTCACTCAAATACCTGCACTCTGGTCCAAAGAAGCCGGTGTGCAGCCCTTTCTGAAGATGGAATAGTATGTTTTTCGTCTGTCACCGAGAAAGGAACCGGATTTTCACATCTCGTCTTCGAAACCCGTCACTGGAACTGCGATACAGCACGTGTCGTTTTCTCGCCAGGGCCTCGTCCGGCAACGGTAGATGGCTAATCTGGTTTCTTTCTTCTTTGTTTTCTGCTCCCTGTTGATGCCTTCCTGGTCCACGTCCAGGCTAACGTCCTTCACTGACACTCATATGCGTGTTAAACACTCAGAGCGCTGTAATATCGCCGCTTCCAATCTTGCGTGTACTCCTGTGCTACTCTTTAGATTATTTTGCACGGCGTTGCAAACATGCCCATATGACTGCAGCCCTCTTGCTGACAAAGGTCTGCGAACAGTTTTCCGTCGCCCTTCCCCCCGAAATTGTCCACACAACCACAGTCGCACATCGCCTGCATTGGGTTCTATCTCTCTTCCTCAGTGGTTTCCGTCTTCGTCATCCGAAGGCCACAGATTTTCGGAGTTCTTTCCCTCTTCTGACTTCCTTTGCATACGGCATGCATCGGTGTCACCGCAGTCACCAAGGGCGCCTGCTTCTCGACCACCACGCAAAACCTTCTTTCTTTCCTCCCGCTCTGTCTCCGGTTACGTTTCCCCTTTCCCCGGCATCACATGCATATCCTCTGCCTTGCACATATCTCGGGAGGTATGTGCCGCACCTACTTCCACAAATCCTAAGGTATCCTCAGCGAATTTGACTCCATTATGTGGTCCACATATCTCACTCCTGGTTCGCTCTCTGTCTCCAGGCGCTGTTGTTTCCACGCGTCTGCACGTCTACCGGAACAAAGTCAGACACATCAATCCCGTCCGGCGAGTAAAGCATCTTCGCAGGAACAGCGGACAGAGCCACGTACACGAGCTTGCACGCGAGCGTTATTTGCTACACCGTCAAAAAGATGTGCGAGACTACTGCAGACTAACGCTCTCCCCTCATCAGCATATGTCTCCGACATCATGTCCTCACAGTCAACGCAGTGCTGCTATTAAGCATCCGTTCCGCGGAGTCAATAGAGCTCGCAAGAAGGAGTTTGCGCGTCTTAATAGAGAGGACGACGCTAAGGATGAGAGCCGCTTACAGGCTTTGAAAGCCTTCCTGGATGATCAAAATCGCCTGATGCTACAGAAGCAAGGTCGCGAACCTGTACCGCATATATGCATACCGAATCTTTCATGACTTAGTAAATTAAGTCCGAGCATATCCGCACAGCGACACATTTTCGTTTAGGTATTTACGTACGTGCCCACGTTCACGCGGATATACAGGTATATTCGTACATATAGATGTGTATCTGCAGGTGCGAGGATGCACTCATACGTTCATGTTGCTTTTGGCGGGGCACCCCCATAAACCATCTCCCCGCTGCACGTACTCAGCTCATTATTAAATGCTTCTGCTTTCTTTTTACAGTATCATTCCATTGTGGCCTTCAATGCGAAACACCTGCAGTCACTAAAACGCAGAGCATCGTTTTGCGTCACGTGCTAGGTGCGTGTGTCATCAGCTTGACGTGCCAGGGCCAACAGTAGCTGCGTAAAAGTGTACACCACTGCAACGACGCACCGCATTTCACGTACAGAAGCATTTTCTGCATACGCTTCTGTGGAAGTTTGCTCGGCACTCGCGGGCATGCCTGAACACTGCGACGTAGCGCAGACGTACTACAGATCCCAAATCAACCATCTTTACGGGCAAACTCCGCCGTGGTGCTATATGAAGACGGACGGGGTCGCGACTGTTGCCATGCAGCTGCTGACACACACACTGTAGTACAGTTCGCCTGATTGCTGTTTCCTGGAGTTGTGTCACACTCGCTCCAAGCGACTCAGCGCATTCATAAGCTGCGTGCACGACCCGTTCACACATATGTTTTGGATGAGACTCGACTGAAATGATCTAACAGAGATGATCATGCTTGTATAATACAGCTGGCTAGCGGGTCAGCTACACAAATTGTAGATAACACTTTTTGTTTGATGCGACTGGCCCGCGGGCTGGTGCAGAGGTGATAGGGATCACTGCTAAATGCTCTCCCAGCGTTAGAGTGCATTTCAGCAAAGATATGACAGACCACCGTCATTGACGGTGTATTTCGGAATAGAAGGTGTGGCTTTCATGCAACCAGTATTGTTACGTTGTTGGTATTGCCAGTAGCTTGCTACTGCTGATGTGTTGCTGTGGTGGTGCAAGTGCGCTAAGCTTGTGTAGTGCCAGAGCTGCTGTGGTGTTCCATGCGTTACGGACAGGAAACGCTTCTTCCACTTTTTCGCAGCCTGAAGAGACAGAAGTCGACAGTAGAGCTTTGGGAGAACAGATTGTCTCTGCCTATGCGGAACTGCAACAGTTGCTGAAAAAAAGGCGCATGCTGCGGCCACTGGGAAGCAACAAACTCTTCATCTGTAATGTGGATGGAAGACTCGCCAACTCTGATTTAGAGGACTTTTTTGATTTTTTCTTCGACCAAACATGCGTCAAGCTACACAAAAATGCAGGTATACTGCCGCAGTACCTGTGCGAGGCTTAGGCTCCACTGTTCTTGTACTAGAAAAGCCGCACCCAGTTCATCGAGGCAGTTAGCTTCGGTGTCTGAACGTTTACGGTGTACTGAGCATTCACATGCATAGGTGCATACAAAGTAACGTCTCTGGTGTCTTCCACTTGTGGGCTCATCGTGTATCCGCAGGCGTTGCGTGACGTTTTTGCGACTAAGCGCACGTCGGCGTAGAGTTCGGCGCCATTAGTGCGTGCGCGTCGTGGAGAATAGCGAGAGACGTGCATTCACATGTATCTCAAATCTCTGTATACACACGTGTTGGCGGACTTTCCCTCGTGAGACGTAGGCATGTAACTGACTGCTGTTGCTTTTTTATTGAGGGCTCAGTAGCTGCTAGTCTTCGTGCATGCGAGTGCAAATCTTCGTACATGCGAGGCACATCTCTGTCTCCTTGGGTTTTCGTGGTTTTTTCTGCATTAGTAGTAAAGAATGCTCGCACGAGACAGAAAAGTGGAGTGTGCCTGTTGCTGTCGCTTGGGATGCTGCAGACGGCTCGCACCGAGGCAGTGGCATCATACGCTTTACGAATACCCTGCAGGCAACACAATGTCTTCTCGAGTTTAACGGGGTGCAGTTAGGCGAGAAGAAGATATTTCTAGCCGAAGCGCTTGGACCGCCTTTAAAAAAAAAAGGAAAAGAAGACATATCCACGACCTCCATTCCCTAATGGTGTTCCTCCCACATGAAAATCTGCACACAGAGAACCTCTTCCTCGCCGTGGGTGGAGGTGTCTCTTTCGAAATGCCGCTACAGAGAGAGACCTCTTTCACTTATGGAGTGCGTTATGCAAGCATCTGCATGTGTTTGAGATGCCGGAAGAAAGGATGGTTTCTGTACAGTTCTTGTCTAGTCTCTATGCTAGAGCTTCAAAAGACGGCTCGCTTTTAATAAGTAATTTATTACAATGTGTCGTGTGTACGCGAGCCGGCAGGGGCGAGTGCGCCTATGTGTGTACCATCTATATGCACCAGTGAAGTAGAAGGATTGCTTCTGTAAATGAGTAAAGTCGCTTGGTGGTGACTTGAGTCTGCAAGTGGACATGATTGAAGTCACCATGTGTATATACGATGTGATCGAGAGTCAGAACGAGGTCTCGGAAGGCTTAACTTGGAGGCCCCGTTGTACTGCATCTCTTTATGCCAGATGGCGTCACACCCGGCGACTAGAGAGACGATTTACGCTTAGTGATGATGCATGCAGTGGGAAAGAGTCAGGTCTGGGGTGGTCTTGACGGAGAGCGAATACTGAATGGTTGACGCGCCTTTAGAACACGTGCCTGCAGTGCCTCTGCAAGATGAGAAAGCGTCTACACTTTCAAAACTCAAAGGGCTTTTAGAAGACGTACCTTTGTAAGAAAGTGCACACGCCGATGTTCCGTGTACACGGCGCTGGCTTGTCGCTGCAGCTTACGCAGGCTACGCGTATATCAAAGTGAGCAAGGGTTCCCAAAAATCACACGATGCAGTGCGAAGCATTTCCTCATCCAGGGTCGTCGCAGATGCATAAAACCGCTTGATGTTCGTAAAATACGTGCGTGCGTTTTGAAGTGGGTCAACAGCACAGCAAAGTGGTGACAGTCGCAATGCGCACTCCTTAATCTCGCTCATGGTAGCGACTGGCAGACGTGAACATAATTTGTTACGAAAACGCTCGTGTAAGGTGGGTGCAGGTGACCACAGAGAGCGGGAGTGTCTGCTGCGGGAGACGCATATTTAACAAATATACGAGGTACGAAAAAGAAAAGGTACAAGTGCGCGTGCATCTGCAAGCATACAAACGCTTCCGCGAGCATTACGCCGCGGGAAGGTAAAAGGATAAAACTCGTCAAGTTCCGAAAGACATGCTGTATGTTCATTTGTGCCACTGTGCTACATAGCGCTTCTTTAGTTTGTACGTAGATACGTAGCAGCGTTTCCAGTGCGGTCCCAAACTGAAGGAGGGCTCTTCTACTGGCGCAGGTCATCGCCGCGCTGAACAGTGTTTTCCGCTGATAACTGTCTCAGACGCTAGAGATCTTCGAAGACCAGGGATTTCAATGATAGCTTACGCTATCACACACGCAAGGCCAGCAATCAGTACCCTAGAGAGGGAAACCAACATAAACTGTTTCGAAAATGGTATCTGTTGTCGAGCTTGCCGCGCGATGAAGCGCGCAGATAAATTAGTACATTACGGTTCTTACTCTTTGCATAGCTAGCTGACTTTACAGGTAACAGGCCTGTCACTGTTTCATGCTAGGCTTTTCGTGCGAAGCTGGGGACGATCGTTGTCAGGCGGGCGCTTCCTGACCAGCGAAAGCCTGAATGAATGTTTGTATTCACACGTCAGCGAACGCCAGAAGTTGTTCTACATATGCTTATAGTGTGCGAACCCTTTAGCAGGAGTGTAGAGCTGTATCATCGCAAAGTGGGCAAAGAAGAGGACAGTCACTCTTTCGAAGGGATACGAATAAGGGGCGGAAAATCTGCAGTGACTTGTCGTACTTCTTCGGTGGTACAGTTGCTTGTGGAGAATATCGGTTCCCGTTACTTATGAAGCGACGTTGCTTTTTTGGATTAGTCGTCAACAACCGCTGATTTATTAGCGGTATCTTGAAATCGAATTGCTGCCGGTGCTGTTCGGCGAGCAGAGATTAAATGCTTCAAAAAGAGTGAGCACACAGCCAGCTCTGCTGTATGAATGTCGTCCAGAGTTCGTAAGCAACTGCTGACGTGGCTGGGGCATATTCGCAATACCTGGGAGTGGTAAGAGGTGATGTTTCTGCACTTGACCCTCTCTCTAACAGCGTAGCTTGCTGAATAGCCAGTGCACGTGTGTGAGTTCAGAGAGACACATTATAAACTGTCGTTACCTCTGCATTTTAGCACCAGACATTAATGGAGTAGTTGGCGCGTGAAAGGTGCAGACCCAGTAAACTGCAGCAGCCCCTACCTCCCACCATGAAAAAAGTGAGGTAACTATCTCTCCACCGAAGACGAGCGCTGAAAGGCACGTAGTAGGGTGCAGCGTTGATCTAGCTGCATTGTTATTTACTGATACATCCGAGCTTACCATGTCGTTTGCTCAAGATGGGCAATCTACGGCTTATTTGACCAATAAAGAACAGCTGCTTTCGTAACAGTACGGGATGAAGACGAAGTGCTTGACGTGCGTGGGGTACAGCCCGGCTCGAGACTGGTGTCGACAGCCTGTGGGAACAGGTGTCTAACTCATTTTTAATGCGCACCAAATGGCACACGGCCTTGCAGCGTAGAGAATGCACTATACATGTATCCGGGTGATTATACGGATATAAATACCGTTCGTACACTGTACACTTATATATGCGACATACGGATATACATACGTATACATGTAGCTGTAGAGGTACACATACGTGTTCATATATATATATATGTAGATACAGATTTACATATATTTACATACAAAAACGTATCTACAGGGATACACATTCGTATTCATATATATATAAATATGTATGTGTAGCTAAGAAATACACAAGAATCACATGGATCCGGGCACTGGTGTCTGGGCGCGTACACGCACAGGCATGTAGACTGCCCACTGCACATGGTACGCATACAGTCGTCGCTCGGTCGCACTAAGACATGAATCCGCACATACGTGCGTACACACATAGGTACGTACACAACAAATGTCAGACATAAACGAGTGTCTAAGCTCACATAAACTGCAGTGGGAACATATGTCCTAAAAAATTCTCAGTAGCATACACAGGGCCTTCGTGCGCTTGCATGCGGGACAACGGCTTGCCACGCGGTCCCTAGGAAGCGGAAGCAGAAGATTTGCGAAAAACATCATGTCTACTATTTATGTACGCATTTCAAACAGCGTCGGCGAAACCCCTGCTTGAAAGTCTAATAGCGGCACTTTCTGTCAATATCATGTGTGACACATTCTGGCTTCCCTTCCCAATTTGAAAGTCTTGACAAGTGTCGTTCATGCAAAGCCCGCGTTGGAGCTCTCACGTCGTGCAACGAAGGGAACACTTAACCTGCTTCAGGAAGACTACTCCATTACAACTACCGTCTCTTGCAAACAGCAATGTAAACTTCTATATACCGCCAAGTTTACCAGACATTTCTTTGAATACGACACAGTGCACAAGCCTCACGCTGCGTGGACGTACGAACGCACCACACCTATATGTGATCTGCACATGGCCAACAAGCCTTGCGTTTATGTACTGGCGCCCACGCGAAGAAGTCAGATAGATAGAAATCAGGGCAACATTAGCTAATAGTAGTGATATCGGGATACAATACTGCGTATGAGCGATTCTTTCTCGGTAATAACGAGTGCGACAGTGCTGAGTATTAGTAGTAGTAGCACCGGGGCACCGTACAGCATGTGAACTGTTTCTTGTGGCTGATAAAGAGAGCACAGTGGCTGGTAGTAGTAGTAGTCGTAATAGCGTGGAACCATACAGTGTAGGAAGTACTCTATCTTGATGATAACGAGGCCGCAGTGGCTTGAGGTGCGATAGAAATAGCAGGGCGCAGTAAGTAAAACACAAACATTACGCATTCTGGATGAAAAAATGAAAGCGACATGGGTGGAGCATGTTGTCGTAGGTATAGTAATAACAGTGGGGCACCGTAAAACACATAGAGTACTGTTACTGATGAGAAGAGCCGGATGTATGCATACTGAACAATTCGCCCATGCGTGAGTATTAATTAGGTAAGCCCACCAACACGTATATACTCTTATGTGCAGATGTGTCGTGTGTCGTGTGAATTCTCTCTATGCGCAAATACGTCTTCCGTTGCTGGGGGATGCGGTCCGATGGGTGGATCGTCTCTACGCTGGTGTCTGTCAAACAAATCTTTTTCTGTATCTTCTGAAAGTAAAGTGAAGCTCTAAAAGCAGACAAAGTCACACAACACAGGACTCTATCTTTGAACCACCCTTTTGATGTGAGTAAGCGAGATGATCTTTTTCTCAACTCACACACCGGCGCCTACACGATCAATGCTCTCATCGTATCTATTGCGCATTCACCCCTCTGAGAGCAAAACTATGGATGTAGTGTAGCAGTAGGACGAGATATATATTGACAAAGTCCGATCATTCACAGTAGGTTGAGATATATATTGACAAAGTCCGACCATTCACAGTAGGTTGAGATATATATTGACAAAGTCAGACCATTTACAACACTGATTTTATGCATCCGAGCTCATCTCTCCAGACGAAACAATCGGAATATAACGAAGCCCTATGTATGGCACAGCAGTAAGTTGAGATAGACACCAATAATAAAGTCAAGTCATTTACGAAACTGAAGGTATATATCCTAACTATTCTCTCCAAAGAAAACACTGTAAATTTAGCAAAGTCATGGAGACAGCTCAACCCTAAGTTGAGATGTATAGTAAAAGACGCAAATCATTTACAATGGTTACAAAGTATATCTTTAAAGTCATCTCTCCACACAGTAAACTCTGGATGTACTCAGCTTTGACTACAAAGGAATAGTCACTAACTCGTCAACTCTCTTAGAGAAACCGACAGATGCCATCTCCTTTGTGTAGTCCCTCACTCCTTCTGTCACTCAAATAAGCGCACCCTCTTCCCATTCGCCAGCTAACACACACACATACAAACATGCATACATACATACTTACATACATACATGATCACACAGACTCGTACTCACCCACTCACACACACGCACACACATACACATATATATATATATATATATATACGCGTATATATACACATATTTACATATACACACGTACATACTTACATGCACAGACGCGTATACACACTTGTGCTTACACACATATACACACACAAACACACACACACACACACACACACACACACGTGGCGACGTGCGTCGTTCTCAGGCTGCAGGAGATACTGTAAATACCTCTATTGACAACTCCTTCGAGTCTTCTATTTCATCACGTCGCTCTAACTGGGTCATTTTTATCTCAACTACTCTCCCTTATTCCTTCTACATTTGCAGATATATCACTTCTCATTGAGAAATGTTCTATCCTCTTCCTTTATAGGAGCTTCTTAGTCTCCTAGATTCGAGAGTTTCACTGTTCACTTCCACCCGGTAGAAAAACACGTCACTTGTTGTTGTTGAATTTGTGGTAGACACATGTTCCTTCGATCTGAACGGCGGTGTACGTTCTCGTCTTTCACGAGACTTTCAGTTATTCACTCTTGCATATATATAGATACGTATGTATGTATATATATATATATATATATATATATGCATGAGAGTAACGGTCGCTGACTACTCTTCGTGATATATATATGTATATATATATACGAGGGGCTGCCGTTGGCTATCCTTGTTGATACTTATGTACATGTATATATATGTATATATGCATGTGAAGAGCGGTCGTTGGCCACTCTAAATGACACCTCTTTATAAGCACATATATATATACACACTTTATATATATATATATATACGTATGTAAATGCGTATCGAAGGCGGTTGCTGACGGCTCTTAGTAATCCATATGTATACATATGTATATATGCGTATCAATATATATATATATACATATATATATGCGTATGTAAATGCGTATCGAGGGCGGTTGCTGACGGCTCTTAGTAATCCCTATATATATATATATATGTTGTGAAAGCGGTCGCTAACAACTATGGGTGATATGTATATATATATATATATGTATATTTGTAATTCTCGTATTAAGAGCGGGCGCTGACCACTCTATGTCTCTCTACCTATACGTATGAAGATATATATATATGCGTATCAAGAGCAATCGCTGACCCATCTCACACATAGTTCATGATATTTTTTGCAACAATTCTGACGTACACATATTGTACACTAGCTTTTTTTCACGCAGTGGCTTCTCCAAGACAGTAGTACATAATACTCTGCACAATCGTACACAATTCTTTGCAGCAGTACGTAGTTCTTTGCAGCGGTGGTTTTCCAAAATACATGTGACCTGCTGGTAGTTAGCGTAGTTATATATATAATATAATAGCGGAGGGGGCCCTCACTCTTGTCTTATCTCTCTTTCATTCCCTTCCTTCAGCGCGTAAACATGTGTGGAAGTACAGTTTGACGCGTATAAATATTGCTGAACAATAATACTTAATGTATCAGCTACGCATACAGTATTGAAGCAAGGATGTAGGCATATATCCTCTTTCCGTATGAAAACTTGAGAGCTACCATTGCTTAGATTCAGGGATGACTTAGACCACGCGTATTCTACACGTGAGTGGCAGACCCCTTACAGGCGTACATGAGTATATGGAAGACTAGCATGCGTATACGTCAACATGTCGTGGACTTAGACGCGTATATATGAATGCGTGGTGACTCCTTGCGAGCGTATATAAATATAGGGAAGATTAGCACGCATACACATGAACACAGGGTGGACTTACACGCGTATATATGAATATGTGGGAGACCTACCCGCACATATATGAATATGTGGTAGACCCACACGTGGAGATATGAATATGTCGGAGACCTACACGCGTATAAATGAATACGTGATAGACATAGACGTAGACCCAGACTCGTATACATGAGTATGAGGTAGACTCACTTGTGTATAGGTGAATATATTATGGTAGACGTACACACAAATGCACGCGTGGTACACGTACATCTGTGTATATATATATATATATATGTACGGTAGACGTACACGCGTATATATGAATAAATGGTGGGCTCAGACGCGTATATATAGAAGTTTCTTGTTTCTCCCGATACGTGTAGGATAGAAATATAGTGGTCAAAGGAAACAGTCTGCTGTGCAAATATGTAGACGTAGGTTGCAATATATATGCATACATATTTATATACGTACGTAGGTTGCAATATATATGCATACATATTTATATACGTATGAGAGATACATTACATGTCCAATCGTGTGTGTCGTACGTACGTACATCTAGTAAACGAGAGTTGTTTCCATGAACTTGTATAAATAGAGATGTCTGATTTCGATAGACAGTAGTTAAAAGAATATCTTGTCGCCATATAAACATGTACAAGGACACGTTTATGCAGGTCATTGAGAGAAAGATACACATATATATAGACTTATATATGTATGGGGTAATACGTGCGCGTCCGTCTGAAGAGAGCAGTGCATATACGTATGAGAATATTTTTGAGTATATTTTCATGTGTGTTATTGAGAGAGAGAGATAAATTTACCCAAGCATATATATATGTATGTGAGTAAACTTGCGTAGATAAGTTTGAGATGTATATCTATATATATGTCGTTGTACGTCCCTTTGTATGGGCCGCATTGTGTATATGTGTAAACATACATAAACATGAATATAAATTTAGGTATACATATAAATGGGTAAATTTTTTATGTATGAGTTTGGGATATATATATATATATATATATATGTATGTCAATGTATGTACCTCCACATGGAGAGCGCATTGTTCATGTATATGATTATATATATACATAGGTATATACATATGTATGTATATATACATATGTATGTATATATACATATGTATATATATATATATATGTGTATATATATATATGCATATATTTGCAAGCTGAAATATAACGAGTTGAAAAGAATTCGACGGGTGACCATGACTAAGAATAGTCGGATGTATGAGAGGCCAAACGTCTCAACTGGCAAAAACCGTGAGTAATGTGGATGTATATATGTGTATTTTCTGGTTTGTTGGGACCTCACAAAAACTTACATACGCTTATATACATACGTATATACCCACATATGCATATATCTATATATACATACATATACATCCATATATGCATATCTATATACCTTACATATGTATATATATATATACGTATATGTACATCTGTACTCACATGAGCGTATATATATATATACGTGTACTTACATATTCAGAGACATATATATATACATATATATGGTTCGGTGTGCGTTATGGGTCTTAGGGGTGAGCGAATTACAACTTACTGAAATCATATCTTTCCCTGACTTTTGTGTGTAACATACAGATATAAATAATGAATAGCATCATCATGGCTGGTATCGCTGGTGACGGAGGAGGAGGAGAAGAAGAAGAAATTGAATTTGAATATGAAAGCGATGGCGATTTCTATGAAGAGGACGCTGCTGCTGATGAACAAGCGATCTCACTAGAGAATTCTTTTTATGAGGCGCAGGACATGCAGCTTACCCACCCAAAGCAGGTACATATACAATTAGTACATATGTTTACATCTCCAAAGCCGCCTTGTACATACATACCATACGTATAAACTTCCGCGGGAGCAGCTCTATACACGCATAATATATGTCAACACTCCAAAGCAGATACAAAAAAAATTAAAATTGTATACACGCTCCCCAAAAGCAGGTATATATAATGCAGTTCAGCCACCCAAAGCGGCTACATCTTGAAGTAACATATTCATGCATGTCAGGTAGCATGCACATACATGTATAACATGTCTGTACACGTTGAAGTAGCTAAATACGAAAGATATAACATACGTGTATACGTGGGGAAGCAGGAACATAGAGTATAACATACGCATATATCCCAAAGCAGGTATATCAAAACATCAAATACGTACACAAATTGATGCAGGTACATACAAAAATAACATATGTATGTGGCTTTTTTCTCACTCCCGTAGAAGACATATATATATTATATGTGTACATATATATTTTTACATATATACAGATATATTCAACAATTATTTACACTTAAATTATTCCTTACATCGTCCCCTTGTGTATGTATGTGTGTTTGTGTGTGTGTATGTTTGGGGAAGAGAGAGCGCTCTCTTCACTCAGAAGTTCTGGATGGTGATAATATACATGTATGAATACCTCTTATTGTACAGATTCATATTATATATATATATAGTCGTGAAGCGAACATGTCTCTCTGTCTGTGGCCTCTCCCATAATGTCTGAAGCTATTTTACCTGGTGATATAATACATATGTATGACGAACACCTCCTGCTATATGTATATATGAAGGGAGAAAACAAAGTATGACTCTCTCCTCTCTGACTGCCTCTCTCTCTTCAAAGACCGTTCTAACAGACACATACATGGACTCTTTATCTCTCTTTCTCTCTCTAAGAGTCTGTATTAGAGGCTGAAACATACCCACACACCTACCCTCCTTCTCTCTCTCTCCCCTAAGAAGCCTTGTATTTTAGACTGGTCATCTTCAAAACCACATACACTTTCTCTTTGTAATGAAGCTGTGTACTGTAGACTGGAATATACGCACACACATACACACACTCTCTCTCTCTCTCTTAAGAAGCTCTGTACTATAGACTGGTACATCTTCAAAACCACATACACTCTCTCGCTGTTATGGAGCTATGTACTATAGACTGGAATATACCCACACAAACACACTCTCTCTCTCTCTCTCCTTAGAAGCCCTGTTCTTTAAACTGGTACATCTTTACAACCACATACACTCTCTTTCTGTTACGAAGCTATGTGTGCTATAGACTAGAATGTAGCCATACACATACACACACTCTCTCTCTCTTAAGAAGCTCTGTACTATAGACTGGAAAATAACCATACACGTACACTCTCTCTCAGAGAAAACTATTTACTGTAGACTGGAATGTAGCCGTACGTACACATACACACTCTCTCTCTCCTTCCCTCAAGAAGCTATGTACGATAGACTGGTACATCTCCAAAAACACATACCCTCTCTCTCTATTGATGTATATCGCAGACTGATGTGTACCCGTACACATACATACTCTCTTTCTCTCTCCTGCGGTCTATTTATCTCCTTCTCCATCCCTTGAGCTGTATTATACTCTGGAACATCGCCACACACACACACACACACCCACACCCACACACTCTGTCTCTTTCTCTCGTTGGAGCTATATCAAAGACTGAGGCATCCCCATACATCCCCATCCACAAACACTCACTCACTCACTCTATCTCTTGACCTTTATCATAAACTGAAACATACTCAAATACATACACACTCTCTCTCTCTGTCTCTTTCTCCTGGGAGGATATATACTGTGAGTTGTAATATACTCGTACCCATACAACACTGTCTGTGTCTTCTCTCTTCCCTATTTATTCAAAAAATAGAAGACTACACATACACCTGCCGACGCGGGCGCGCGGGCTCATGAGGCACGAAAACGTTCAGCAGGGAGATGACATAGATGACCACGACAACTACGGTGTATGTGCGCGCGAACAGAAAATCGATTTCTCTCTGAATACACACCTATTGCTGTTGCATAGCTTTGACTGTGTTTCACTTCCAGTAAAAAGACAGACATGCTTGTTCCTTGCATACTTTCTACACAACAGCGTCTACTCGCAGCTCCAATACATATACATATATATATACGTATACATATGTATATATATACGTATATGTCTGCAAGGTCAACATTTTAATTCTCACTACAGTACACCTATACATATATACACATATGTACATTCTAAAGTATATATATATATATATGTGGTTCTGTGTGTGTATATATATAAATATGCATGTGGAAAGGGTGTAAGTGTATCTGTAATTACGACGTCTGTAAATACATGTGTGTCATGTGTGTGTGTGTGTGGATGTGTGTGCGAGTATTATCTGTAATTATTATTACTTCATACATATACGTACATATATATATATGTAAGCGTGAGTGTACGAGTGTGTTTATACATAGTGCGTCTGTAAATATATGTATGTAGGGGATGTGGCTCTGCTCTTCTGTCTGCGTTTTCTTTTGCCTCATGTCTCTGCGTTCTTTCAGTCGTTTGCCGTCTTCCCTTTAGCCCATCTCTCCTTTTTATGTGTATTGAGCATCAATATATGTATATATATGTAGATATATATATATGTAAACCTACATATTCATGTACATATACTCATATATACATAGTATACATATATATATATATATATGTAAATGTGCAGGCACTGGAACTGTTCTGCAAGGTTGTTAACAACGCACAAAAAGCAACACCGTCCGGCACTGGAACCCTCTGGGCCTTCAAAGCAATGTCGAACGTAGTCCTAATTCACTTACAACTCGGTATGATATTTATTAAAAGGGCAGCAATACTTTCTCACTACATATAAAAATATTTCCATTTACATCATTTACATGTCTCGCTCTCTCTCTATATTCTCGTATATATGTTTGTATATGTGAACATACAAACAGGCATCTATGCACAAAAGTGAACACATTTACGAAGATAGACAGAGAAGGCAAAGAGAGAAAGAAGAGAAAGGGACAGAGAGAGAGAGTGAGGAAGTCGTATATATTGTACTTAAGATTCACATGTAGATATATGGATGTGTATAGATTTCACTATGTACACATGTGTGCCTGTGATCCTGTATGTGTGGTGTGTCTGTTTGCTAGGGTACGTATGTTGCGTATATATGTATCTACGTCTGTAGAGATGTAGGTTGCGTGTATATATATATATATATATGCTGCGTGTGTGTGTGTGTGTGCGTATATATATACATATATATGTATATTACGTGTATATGTGTGTGTGTGTGCGTATATATATATATATATATATATATATGTATATTACGTGTATGTGTGTGTGTGTGTGCGTATGTGCGTGCTCACGGGAGCTAACAGAAAATGCGTTAGTATATTACAAAACGGTCGAGAACATTTTGACAGTAGTGTACGTGGGCTGCTTGATTGACAGTTTGTGAGGTCCTTCGTGAGGTCCGTCTCTACAAATAAATCTCTACATACATATGTTATATATATTTATATACATTTTTATACATGTATGCTTAGAAAGGAATGTCTGTATATATGCGTGTATATGAATATATGTATATATATGCTGCTACGCCAGTATGTATGGATTGAACGGTGGGTAGACCCTTCTTTCTACGTATATAACTATACATATGTACATGTGTAGTATTAATATGTGTGGATACTTATATGTATATGCATATATATGTATATAAGCTGCTATGTTAGTCTGTATTGATGGACCGGTTGTGAGGATCTGCGTTGTATGTACATATATATGTATATATTTCACATACATATACATACATATGTATGTATACTCATATATATAATATGTGTATGTGTGTACGTATGTGTACGCATGTGTATGCATATGTGTGCACATGCACCTATGTGTGAAGTTATGAGTGTTGCAAGTACGTGCAGTTTCAGAAAGGCTTGCAAAGGAAAAAAGCGTATGT